>NC_042301.1:2279412-2579412 GCF_901000725.2 Takifugu rubripes | reverse complement strand
AGTCTAAAGGGTACCTGTATGCATCCTTTGTAATGTTTTATGGATCTGTTGTAATAAAATTTGTCTTGAAATCCATTGCTGGTTTGTCCTGACGTACATGGAGGTGAGTCCTGAAGGTTTGTACCGGTGTTGTGTTACTAAACATCTGACGCCAGCGCCACACCAGTCCGGCAAATCCGCCATCTTTTTGTCTCTGCGGAGCCCCAGTGGTCCTTAACTTTCTGTAAGACTGGACATTAACGTGTCCGACGGAACGCTTAATGTGCTTGTGTGCCACCAGCCCACTAACTCGGGAACCCCCCCCCCCCCCACATTTCGGCCTCAGAATCTGAGATTAACCGCAGATTTGAGCGTGGCCCCACTGGCACCGCTGGAGCCCTGCATTAGAATGGGATTTCCATCTCTAATATTTGTGAATTAAATCCTTGTGCGCATGATTAGGAGCCATTGTCCTGCTGAACTCGCCCGGATTGCGGTGGTGCAACAAATACATTAAGGTATTTAGTGTGGCAAGTTTTTATTTCCTCTGGCCGTGTCACTCACTGCTTTGTATGTGTCTTTGTCTGTAGCCCGTCAATATCAGCATAAAATCCCACTGAGCTGCCATGACAGGTCAGTTAAACCCAGTAAGTACCTGAACTTTGTTACAGTCTGGGTCTGTCCTTAAGACTGGATGTTAGGCCCTCTGATATGTCTGTTAAAGATCAGAACCAGCGTCTTGGTTTTGTCCCGTCTCGCCAAGTGGACAGACATGGGTAAGTCGTTGGGTTCCCAGCCTTGTGTCTTGGTGGGGGCGGGGGGGCGAGGAAAGAACTCCTTTTTATTTGTTTTCTGATGAATGAAACCTTCATGTGTGGAGTTAAGGTGCAGGAGGATCCACCAGGCTGTGGTCTCTTCAATATTCGCTCATTAAAATGGACCCCCCGTGGTTGAATGGTGCGGACGTGTCGGTGCATGGTTGTAGACGGCGCACACACACTCTCCCCCCCCCCCCCCCCCCCCCCCCCACTTGATTGCAGTCATGAGGATTTTTGACACCAATTGTGGAGAAATGCTGACTTTTTATGAAAGACTGGAAATATGAATGGCATCAGTTCTGGTGTTTGGGATCGAGGGCTGGGACGGTAGCATTTTTAAAGATTAACCCCAAACTGGTTTAGCAGAATAGGTTTGATCTGGTCTTTAATACCAGAATAGAACCCGCATTTCCTTTGTAGTCCACCAGGTGGTGCTGTCGCCTCAGTGGTTGAGAGCTCATTTAACGCATGGATGGGAACGAGTCCAAATCTAAACCATTTCGTCGTGTTCCACCAGGTGCTACCGCGGATCCTCTCCAATCATGGGTAGTTTGAGCATTTGACAGAATATGAGGGTTTATTTTGAGAGAATATGAGGGTTTATTTTGGGCTCCGCGTGTGAAAACGATCGAGGTTTCCGCCTTAAACAGCGAAGTGACTCGATGCCTCAAAACGAGTGAACTGTGCTAAAGTCATATATCAACTGTTGTATTTGTATTAAAGGAAATAAAACTTATCGAATGTTGACCTGGAGTGGCGTCATTTTTTTTTAAAGATTTTAATTTAAAATCTTAAAAGCTTCAGTTACGTTTCGCCTCGAATCACCTGAAATTCCTGCGTTGGTGGCGCCGCCTGCTGGTAAAGATGCAACATCACACCCGCAGCGAACAATAGGCGCATTATTAGGAATTTCCTCTTCAGATTTCCAACACAATTATTTACAATAAAGTTTGTAGGTGCATAAAAACTCTGAATCGGCCAATTTTAATTAAATACTGACTAGAACCATGTTCGTGACACTTTACTGTCTTAATCTGTTTTGTAATTTCACATTTGTTTTTCACTGTCGGAGATGTTTGACCTAAAAAACCCCGGAACCCCCCCCCCCCCCTTCAAACCCAACCCCACCGTAAATGGAAATCTGTGTGCACTTCTCGGAACCGGTTAAGGTGGTTAAGTGGCGAAATTCTTGCCACCTAGGCGTAACTCTTAGGTAAACTCATTTAATGAAAACACTCAGTCATGGAAATATGAAAAAAATGAATAAAAAAAAAACCGGATGTAAAATAAATGGCGCATTTTAATTGTTACAACGTCGGAAAGTTGCTGTTAAATGGTAAGTTTTAGAAACGAAGGTGGAATGTGTTCACCCCCCCCCCCCCCCCCCATCAAACAAAAATAAATAAATCAATCAAAAGGTTAGGGATTATTGCGTTATGTCAGAAATTAAGTAAAGGATGTTCTGTAAGGAAGCTGTAGCTAGTGACGCTCTCATCAGTCCATCCTTCCATGAGCAGAGACGGAATCTTCTCTGGGAAATGTTAAAGAGTGTTTCTCCGAGGGCACCGGCGCGATGACCTGCCCAGAGGAGCCGGAGCACATTGGCCGGGTCCAGAACCTTCTGACTGGGCTTTGCTGTTTTCCACGGCGCTGCAGCGGAGGTTGGTCCATCGCGCCTGTGGTTCAGCCGTCGCTTCCTCTTTGTCTGTCTTGAGGTTTTGAAGGTGGAGCTTCTCCGAGTTCCTCTTGGTTTCTCTTACAGTCACCCAACCTCTGCAGCTTTTGGATCATCTGCCTTGGCGCTGTCATGGTCGACCTCGCCGCCCTCCACAGGGACGTGAATTAGAACCTTTGTGACAGCGTCGGGGATGGCGGCCTTCTGGGGCCTGGTGTGTTTATGGGCTTTGGTCGTTACGCAAGGTGGGTTCGGTCGTCTCTGATTAGCACAATTGTGTAAAACCTTGTTTGTGGTGAAAAGATTTGGGTTTTGAAATGTCAGGTTTGGTGTCTCATTCAAAAGCTGAGGTTGACCTCTTGACCTTTAGCTTGTCTATGAGACGAGACAAGTCGGCGTAGCAACGTTTGTTATTTGGTTCCAGCTCGCGGTGACGTTCAGTTCCTGGAGCGGCGGGAGGGCGAGTCGGTGCTGCTGCCCTGCGCGTTGGAGCGGGGCGACTCGCCGCCCTTGGGCGTCTACCTGAAGCGGACCTGGCTGCGGCCCGGCGAGGTGATGTTCATGTACACCGGGACCGAGCTGAGCGCGACCACGGGGGGCGACAAGAAGCGCATCGGCGCCAGCGGAGACCCGAGCAGCCGCGCCGTCAACGTCAGCATCTCCCAGCTGAGGGTGGGCGACACCGACCGCTACCGCTGCGAGTTCGTGGTGGGGAACGCGGCCTCGGCGGACCTCCACCTGCCCGGAACCACCGACTTCTTCCTGCTCGTCACAGCTGGTGAGTTTCCAAAGCAGGTGCGCACGTTCCAGGACGCCGTGGGAGCGAAAATGCTTTAAAAGCTAGTGACCTCCAACTGGCTCCTCCCACTTCTGGTTGAGCAACGCCAGCGGACGTAAAAACGTAGTTTGATAAAACCACATTTATTAAAATGTTTGTTCTTTTGTTCAGTTTAGACAAAATAACTTCTGTCTGCGCTAAAGAATCAGAGAAGTTGCTACAATGATGTAACCCTTCCTTCCTTCCTTCCTTCCTTCCTTCCTTCCTTCCTTCCTTCCTTCCTTCCTTCCTTCCTTCCTTTCATCTGTCTGTCTGTCTGTCTGTCTGTCTGTCTGTCTGTCTGTCTGTCTGTCCGTCCGTCCGTCCGTCCGTCCGTCCTTACTTCTTTCTATCCATTCATCCTTCCTCCCTCCATCCATCCATCCTTCCTTCCCTTTTTCCTCCCGTCCTTCCTTCCATCCATCCTTCCTTCCATCCATCCATCCATCCATCCATCCTTCCTTCCCTTTTTCCTCCCGTCCTTCCTCTCTCCCGTCCTTCCTTCCCTCTCTCCTTCCTCCCGTCCTCCCTCCCTCCTGTCCTTCCTTCCTTCCGCCCTCCCTCCCTCTCTCCCATCCTTCCTTCCCTCTCTCCTTCCTCCCATCCTTCCTCCCTCCCGTCCTCCCTCTCTCCCATCCTTCCTCCCTCCCATCCTTCCTCCCTTCCTCTCTCCCGTCCTCCCTCCCTCCCGCCCTCTCTCCCATCCTTCCACCCTCCCATCCTTCCTCCCTCCCTCCCTCCCATCCTTCCACCCTCCCATCCTTCCTCCCTCCCTCCATCCTTCCTTCCTTCCATCCATCCATCCTTCCTTCCCTTTTTCCTCCCGTCCTTCCTTCCTTCCTTCCATCCATCCATCCATCCTTCCTTCCCTTTTTCCTCCCGTCCTTCCTCTCTCCCGTCCTTCCTTCCCTCTCTCCTTCCTCCCGTCCTCCCTCCCTCCCGTCCTTCCTTCCTTCCGCCCTCCCTCCCGTCCTTCCTTCCTCCCTCTCTCCCATCCTTCCACCCTCCCATCCTTCCTCCGTCCCTCCTGCCTCCCATCCTTCCTCCCTCCCTCTCTCCCGTCCTTCCTTCCACCCTCCCATCCTTCCTCCCTCCCTCCATCCTTCCTTCCTTCCATCCATCCATCCTTCCTTCCCTTTTTCCTCCCGTCCTTCCTTCCTTCCTCCATCCATCCATCCTTCCTTCCCCTTTTTCCTCCCGTCCTTCCTCTCTCCCGTCCTTCCTTCCCTCTCTCCTTCCTCCCGTCCTCCCTCCCTCCCGTCCTTCCTTCCTTCCGCCCTCCCTCCCGTCCTTCCTTCCTCCCTCTCTCCCATCCTTCCACCCTCCCATCCTTCCTCCGTCCCTCCTGCCTCCCATCCTTCCTCCCTCCCTCTCTCCCGTCCTTCCTTCCTTCCATCCATCCATCCATCCTTCCTTCCCTTTTTCCTCCCGTCCTTCCTCTCTCCCGTCCTTCCTTCCCTCTCTCCTTCCTCCCGTCCTCCCTCCCTCCCGTCCTTCCTTCCTTCCGCCCTCCCTCCCGTCCTTCCTTCCTCCCTCTCTCCCATCCTTCCACCCTCCCATCCTTCCTCCATCCCTCCTGCCTCCCATCCTTCCTCCCTCCCTCTCTCCCGTCCTTCCTTCCACCCTCCCATCCTTCCTCCCTCCCTCCATCCTTCCTTCCTTCCATCCATCCATCCTTCCTTCCCTTTTTCCTCCCGTCCTTCCTTCCTTCCATCCATCCATCCTTCCTTCCCTTTTTCCTCCCGTCCTTCCTCTCTCCCGTCCTTCCTTCCCTCTCTCCTTCCTCCCGTCCTCCCTCCCTCCCGTCCTTCCTTCCTTCCGCCCTCCCTCCCGTCCTTCCTCCCTCTCTCCCATCCTTCCACCCTCCCATCCTTCCTCCGTCCCTCCTGCCTCCCATCCTTCCTCCCTCCCCTCTCTCCCGTCCTTCCTTCCTTCCGCCCTCCCATCCTTCCTCCCTCCCTCCCATCCTTCCTTCCCTTTCTCCCATCCTTCCTCCCTTCCTCCCTCCCTCTCTCCCATCCTTCCTCCCTCCCTTCCTCCCAGGAGATGCCGGAGGGCCGCTGGATATAGATCTGGTTCAGGCGTGTGTCGGTGGCTCCGCCCTCATCCCCTGCCCCCCTCCTCACGGCGCCCGCGGGACCGTGGAAGGGGTGATTTTAAAGCGGCGAAGAGGCGACGCCGTGGAGGTGTTGTACGACTCAAAGCGTCACCCTGCCAGCACCTCTGCCCCCTCCCCGATCCCCAAGGAGAGGATCCAAGTGTTGTCGGCTCCAGGCCCGGCGGGCTTCACCCACAACCTGAGCCTGCAGCGGCTGCTGCCGCACGACGGCGGCCTGTACAGCTGCCAGACGCTGCACGCAGACGGGCCGGTGGGCGCCGGCCTGGGGACACGCGCCATCTTTGTGTCCGTGGAAGGTGGGAGGGGGGGGGCAGCAGGGACGGTGGTAGGGGGTGGGGGGGGTCGCAGTTATTAGTTTACAAAGTAATTCTAACGATGGGAAACGCTCCTCACGACAGCAGGAAACAGGTTTTGCATCATTTTTCTGCTATTGTGCACTTTTTGTTTTACTTCACTTTTGCACAATTTTCCTTTTGACTCAACACTCACCCCCCCCCCCCCCCCCTCCGAAATAATCTGCCCCCCCCCCCCCCCCCCAAATGATCTGCCCCTTTATGAATATTAGCGGGGATAAAGCATTCTTTTTTAAACAGACAATTTTTGATTCTTCTGAGAAGTACTGTGATTTCACCTCTGTGTGTGTGTGTGTGTGCGTGTGTGTGTGCGTGCGTGTGTGTGTGCGTGCGTGCGTCTTCGCAGGTCATTGCAGCTGCTCCGGGACTCCTGCTCTGCTCTACGCTCTTTCGGCTGTTGTCGTCTTCCTCTTCATCCTCCTCTGCCTCACAGTTGTGGTTTTTCAAGTAAGTGTTGTTGTTGGGGGGGCAGAGAGGAAATGAAACTGTTTTCACAGCAGCAGACCACAGAACCCACATTGGTTTCAGAACCAATTACCCGCCCCCGGCCGTCCGACACCTTTTATTTGCTTGTTTTCCGGCTGTAACAACCTCGACGTGATGGACGATCAGTAAATGTTGGGATCTTCTGTCGGTTCCCTTCAGACCAAGAGTCGCCGCAGCGTCCAAGTGAGCCGCCAGGCCCCCGTCTACGAGGAGATGGTCGGCATGCTGGGCACCACGCGGGGGCCGGGCCCCCGGGCCCCCGGGGAGACGGAGTACAAGAAGTCCTTTCCAGAAAACCACTATGAAACCCCCAGGGGGCGCCTCAGGAAGACCGACCAGGAATGAAACGCCCGGCTGTCAATCAAACCCTCAGCACCAGCTGGCAGAACCTCACGGGAGGTTGCGGGTTCGAATCCCGGCGGGTCGTCTCCCAAACAAAGACACTCATTACTTTTTAAGGTGCGACGGCTCAGAGTGGTTCTTAAGTGTAAATGTTCCCAAATGTTCCCAAGAAGCTCTCGCTTGTAAAATAAAACGACTTTTTCCGATTCCGCATGAAGGCATCGTGTGTGACAACAAACGGGGGGGAAAAAAAACAAAGAGACAAAATAACAGCCAAGAAAATTTGTCATTTATTAATAGAATCCGAAAGAAGCGCCATAATCCATGGACACATTTTTTTTCTGGTGCATGTCTTCAACAATCACATTCTATGAGGAGAAAACAGAACATTGAGAGCCACAACTTTGTATTTCAGTTACAGACATTTTTTTTTCCTTTTTTAAGAGTAAAGAGAAAGGCAAAGATCCCCCCCCCCCCTTAGAAAACACAGCCTTGAAAAGCCCCCCCCCCCCGGTCCGACCCACAGTGCTTTAGCAGAAGGATGAGCGCTCCTTGGTCAGGGATGACACAGCGAGGCCAGGCGATGAGATGATGGGGGGGGGGGGGGGGCGAGGACGACCCGACGTGGAACCCTGAACCCCAGAGCGCGAGTCCACAAACGCCCGCGGTTACAGCAGCTGGGTTTGGACTCTCCCCTCTCCCCTTTGTGCATAGATTGATTCTTAGAACCCCCCCCCCCCCGCCCCTGACTGAAGGTCTGTGACGTGTTGAGGAACTCTCGCCTGCGTCAGGTTGCAGCAGACACAGATGATTGACGACGCTCCTGAACTACCGGACCCAAACAGACGCCTCGCAAATGCTTCTTCCTGTAAAGCACCCCCCCCCCACCCCACCCCCCTCCCCTAACGATTGAACACGTAAAGCGCTCCGGACTTTAATTCAAACTTGATTCTCCGTCTTATTTGGTACAAACACGTTTTTGCTACAAACATCGTTTTGTTTGGAGGTCTTAATCGATTTCACACAAACGGAAATGTTGGGAGTCGGTATCTGGAAACCCGGGCCTTTCCTGAGACAACCCCCCCCCCCCCCCCCCCCCCCACCAAAAACCTTTTCCATCTCTTTGAATGTGCAAGATAGTGAGCAGAAGGCGCCGCACACGCTGAAACATGAGGCCGCTCCATCCCCGAGTTGTGAGAGTCGCAGGATCTCTTGGCTCCGCAGGGATTCTCCTCCTGCTCTGTTCTAAAGGACGAGCATCTCTCCGATTCCCTCACACCAATCAAATGCTTGTAAACGACAGGTGGGGTTTTTCAAAATAAAAGCACGCAAACGAGGCACCTCGAAATCGCCTCCCGCCTCCCTTTACAGGCGTCACTAGTCTTTCTACAGCTATCTATGGCCACAGTTGTTTTTTTTAATGGTTTTTACATTTTAGATATTTTTTTGACTTTTGTTTTTAACTTTTTTTTTGTTAGACTTTCTATTTTTTAGTTAATAGTTTAAACAAAATGGTGCAATACTGAATGCTAATCCTGGACAGGATTATTCCACAATAAAAGCCACTATAAGGTAGGTACATTTTACAGATAGAATGAAAACAAAAACACACATTTTTGAATGTCCTTGAGTAAACATGTACACATGAATTGTCACCGTCTCCCCTCCGCACTTTTGTCCATCTCCGATCAGCTGAGTGAGGGGTAGAAGACACTCAGTGCAACGTTAGAAGAGAACAACATCAGAATAAATGGGGGTTTTTCCTCCTTTTCTTCAACAGAACATTAAAAGACAAAATTTCAACACACTGAATTGAACATAAAACTCTTTCGCGCAGTCTCACATTTCAAGCATACGTCTTAGATAACATTTGCATTTTTTTTTTTGTACGATTTTGCAACTTAATACATTTTCATATTCTCTAAAAGCCCCAAATGTACCTGTCAGATGGAGAGAGAAACATCACTGACTTCACATTAAGTTATTGGCGTTCTATGATTCAAGTATTTATCTTCAATGTTTTTCCTTTTTGATATGTTTTGATTTTAAAACAATTGTGGTTAAAAAAAAAAGGAAAGAAAAATTCCACCAGTTGCGTTGGGCTTTTAGATAACAGGCTAATTAACAAACGAATGCACACACACAGTACGAGCTCGTCCACGTACTGCGAGGTGTCACCAGAACCAGAGCGTGCATATCGAACCCGAAGAAAGACGCAGCTTTCAATCAATCAAGTATCAGTTTACCCCCCCCCCCCCTTTTTCCTTCCATCATTACTTGCGGAGAAAAAAAAAATACATATTGCTCTTTTTTTTTCTTCCCTTCTTTCTGTTGTATCAACGGACAAAAACGAAACTTTCCGATCCAAAAAGAGGCGACACCACACAGCGTAATCACAGTATATATATATGTGTTTGTGGTGGATACATATACTGTCATGCAGAAGAGAGCTGTAGAGAGGAGAGCCTCTCGATGCTGGTGCAGCATGGGAAACCCCCTTCACCCTCAGGGTTCTCCAGTCAGTACAGGATGCTGGGAGGTCCTCGGCTATTGGGTCTGAGCTTGGATCAAGGCAGTTACAGAAACAGGCATTAGTGATTTTTGCTTGTGTGCTGCAGGACTGCGGGTCCTGAAAGGTAGCCTTTTTCCTGTTTTCTTCTGGTTTTTTTTTTTGTTTGTTTTGTTGTTTTTTTTCCTCTTTTTTTTTAAGACTTTTGTACCTCTTGAATTGTGCCCTCCCGTCCTGCCGATGCAGAGTGTGGAAGGTGAGGCTGATACAGTGGGCCCAAGCCTTCTGGGTCTGTGGAAATGTACAGTTCAGTGGGTCCGCTTTGAGCGGGACACAAACATTAAAAAATAATAATGACCATAAATACAGCATCCACAAAAAAAAGGCACCCCGGCCACCAGTCTGCTCCTTTAGGTGGGGGCAGCAGGGGCTGACGACCAGAGACGTTTCAGCTAGAAGTGCAGAGCTTTAACATATTATAGATCTTTTTTTTTTTTTTACTTAGATTTTTTTAAGCAGTTTTTTTTTAAAGATTTTTATGTCAAAGTTCATAAAAATGATGTTAAAATGCGATTTATTTTTGGTTTTAAAAAAATATGTACCCGGGATTACCCATCAACTGTGCACTGTAGCAAACCGGAACCCCCGACTTGGTAAAGATTTCCTCCTTAGCGTGGGGAAGTCCCCACAAAAGCATTAAAAAACAAAGCAAACAAAAACAGAAAACACGTCTCAGTTGCTGGAGGGTGTGATGCTGCCGCCTTTGTTTGACCCCTGCTGCCCCCCCCGCTGAACCCCCCCTTATCAAAGCTCCTCCTGGAAACACAGACGTTCTCTGGATGACGCGGTCGATTTTCAATCGGCACGTTACCTTGGCAACGGCTTCAATTCCAACCGCAACAACGGGGGCTGTCAACGGTAAAACCAATGAACTTTTGCCCAATTTAGCATGAGGTCTGTACACAAGGGGGTGCAGATGTGGCCCGTTGACCTTTACTCTCACAGGACAAAGGACAGATGTGGAGAGCGGCAGCTCCTACTTGTTATCATCAACTCCCCAACCCTGAGATCAAGCTGGACACGAGTGTCTTCAGCTCAGAGAAAAGGCTGACCTTGGATAGAGTTTGGACTTGGGAACATGACAGTGCTCCAGTGACCATTCTGAAGTGCTAACAGAAGTGCACGGTGGGGGGGGGCATCAAGTTAGGGTTGGCCAAGGTCTGGGAGGAGTGCTCATTCCCAAGTCAGGCTTGGCGTGCTGTAAAGGGCCCCAGCCTCTAGTCTTTTGCATAGAAAACAGATAGGAGGGCCTGTCGGTGTCTGGTTTGGGGGGGGGGGGGGCTACTGGGTCTACTGGGCTCAGGTGAGAGGAGAGGAGGAGGCAGCAGTCATAGCGTAGCAGCTAGGCAGAGGGAGGAGGGACAGTCCACAGGCAGGCGGAGCAGCTTGGAGCGACAAACACTCACATCCCCACCCGAGACGCCATCTCGCTTCCTTTTTTTTCGTAGTTTTTTTTCCTCTTTTACACATCTAAACGAAACCTGGAAGTACGACAGAATACTGACAAAAGTGGGGGCAGTTACGGACGAGACAATCAATAACGCTCGGCAGCGTCGATCGGCCTTTTGCATTCGATACACAGGATGAACCTACAGAGGCACCTCTGACCAAAGTGTTTCTGCACCCGGACGGCGAAGGGCCGGGTCAGCGGCCAGCGTCCGCAGAACAACAAACGCAAAGACAATTAAAAATAAAAATAAAAATAAAAATAAAAATAAGCAGACTGGCAAATTCCCAGAAATATGACTATTACATCTTCCAGCTAAAGTGTCAAAGAACGGAGGGCCGGGGGAGACGGCAGGGACAGCAGGGTCGAGCAATGGCGGACCCCAGCACCCCTAACCCCCCCCCCATCATTTTGGAAACGGCCAGTCTTGCAGGAGCTGCTTTTTCGGGTACTTCAGGCGGGTCAGACGGAGTGCGGGAGGAGGTGCTGCGCTGTGGGGCTCCTGCTCGACGCCCCAAGAGCCACAGACAAGAGGCACTCGGTAAGATGCTCCCCTCCCCAGTCAACTCCCACGGACCGAGCGAGCGGCGAGCGAGCGGCGAGCGCGGCGCCGCCGGTCCGGTGCCTCCAGACAGAAGGCAAACGTTTTGGAGTAACAGTGATATTCACTTCGATATTGTTCACAGAAGGGGGAAAAAAACAAACCAACAAAACAAACAAAAACATCGACTGCGTTTCTTCCTCCAAAGTCCAATGAAGAGTCTCAGTTTGGCTTCCCTTCGAACACCAGACACTTTCCCACGGTTACAGTACATGAGCAGGTTTTCCCCCTCATTCAGTGTTTTTTCCTGCTCTTTGCTGATTTATTGGATTGCGGTTGAAGCGATTTGCTCGTAATAAGTGCTATGATAAAACCCTTAGAAGTGATAAAAGTCTTAGTCTCTTGTGTTTGGACGGTGCCAAACACAAGGAACACTCGTAGGTCTACTGCATTAGGAGAAACCCCTCTTATTTGGTATTGTGCCAGTCGACCAGAACCATCCAATCCCACGAGCTGTGGATGGGTGTGGCTGTGGCGTGCAGAGAGGAAGTGTGCACGCCTGTGCGCTCAGAGTTCCACCCCACTACCTGCATGCACGGCTCAGCGGATGCAGCTTCCTTTTTGCAGAGTTTTTCTTCCCCGACAGTTTCAGGTGGGGGGGGGGGGGGGGGACTGGTGGTCTGGCGGGAATCCGGGGGTTAAGATTTAAAGTTCCAAAGTCTTGCTGCACTCAGTGAAAAGTGGGGGGGCGGGGGGGGGGGAGATTAAGAGATCCCAAAAGACAAAAGAGACGCTTGTTTGGACATCGAGGGGGGACGGAAGAAAAGTCATTAGTGTATATTGCACAATGTACCTGTCACGTGAAGGCGGAACTATGTTCATTTTGACTCAGATTCTGTACAATTGAAAAATAAATCATTAAAAAAAAAAAGTCAACAAAGCACCTCTGGGTTCCAAGCTTGAAGGTGACGGCAAAAAACAGGCGTGGCCCGCACACGAGAGCACGTTCAGCCGGGCTGATGAATGATCTTTCAGTTCGGATGTTGAGATATGAAAAGAAAGAAGAAGCAAAAACGTGATGGAAAATGATGATTGGTTGGGCTCAACGTATGGCCAGGCCTCCAGTGACGGCGCAAGTCAGCAGAAACGTCCTGTTCCACTGCTCCAGGGGTGAAACTGTGCAAGGTTTCATCCATTTCTTCAGTTAAAAAACAAACTTTCAAAAAAGAAAAAGGCTTTGGAAGGACCTGGGCCAGAGCACTTAAGGCTAATATTAGTGCTGAGAAACAAATGGTAACATATCGGTCAGTGGTAAAGGTCTTTGAACCACATCATTGGCCACAAACATGCTGGGAATGGTTGTTTACAAGTCTGATTTGGAGGGAAAAAGTCTTGGGTGGAAATTTTGATTGCTTCTACTAGAAACGCTTCGCACAGAATGTCTCGGTTGTTGGGAAAAAAAATCTAAAAATCGCTACCTTTTCTTTGTATTGTTTCCTTTCAGTTTGTTTTGAAATGTCTCATTTCAAAAATATCAAAAGAAGATAAAATGTTTTACTGGGGTTTTTTTTTGTTTGTTTAAAAAAAAAAAAAAAAAAGGACCCAACAACAGTAAACCAGAGCAAAAAAAGGCTGAACAGAAGGCCCGGAGTCTGCAGTCTGTGGTTGTGACCCTGCCTTTCTGATTCACGATTCACAGTTCAGAAAAGTCGAAATCATACTGATTATCACCACATTTGTTTGAGTTTCTGTTTCCTTTTTTCCACTGCACCTTCCACCGTTGGCCAACAGGAGGGAGGGTGGGTTGGTTGTTGCCCTGGCCCCAGTGTCATGACGCCACCCTACATGGACTCTCCACTCAGCAGATCTCCGGGCAGCAGGGTGTTGATCGGCGTGGGGCTCCCAATCACACGGGCATCTTCTCCGCTCGGAGGGCCCCACAGGCTGGAGTACTGGGGCACTCCACCCCAAAGAAGGTCTCCTCCGCTGGTCTTGCCTCCGCCGCCGCCGCTCCATTGGCCGATAGAGTGGGACTGCGCTGCTCCCATCCGGTTCTGATTGGATCCCTGGTTGGCCTGCCAGCTAGTGGTGTTTGCCCCCAGTGACTGGCCTTGTGCAAAGAAGCGGTTCACCTCCTCCTCCCCAGCAAACTCTGCCAGAATGGTGGTGTTTCCAAGTACACACCTTAAAAACACGAAGAGAAAATTTCAGGTGGGAGCGCGTACGTTTGTGCATGTATATAAGTAGTAACCACACCACTTCTGAAACAGCTGATTAACCATTAGTGGTTCGGTCTTATGAATATGTACAACATGGATTCGCATGTTTAATGGAACGTGGTGGGAGCCTAACTGCATTCTAGTCCAGCAGCGGCAAAACTAAAGGGGAAAAAAAGAAATCCCGTTTTATTTTTCTAATGAAGAAGGGTTGGGTGAAGGCGCATGGTAAACTGGTGGGCTTCAGTACACACAGGTTCAGAACCACTGGATTACATGAAATGTGGGTCAGATTAGATTAGGCAGGGTTTGCTTGACTCCCAGAAGAATATTAGTTACAAGTCATCCAGTTTCGATTCTACTTCATGTGATATTTTTATAGTTTTATATTTATATTGTTATATTCATATTCTATTTTTAATTTATTCTATTTTATTTTATTTCTTATTTTCTTATATTCTATTATCTTTAATAGGTTTGATGGGGGGAATGGTGGTGGGAAATTTTGTAGATGCTGTAGATCTTTGGAGATGCTAATTTCCCTGGTGGACACCCCCTAAAGGGATCAATAAAGTTATCTTGAATCTTGAATCTTGAATCTTGAATATTGCAACACATCTGACTGGGTCACGGCTGTAACGTCTGTCCCTGTGTGACTCCCCGGATCCAAAAATAACATCTGCACACATCCAGTCACACTTGTACAAAAACCTCAATGGGTTTTCCCCATTCAGTCCGGCTGATACTTCACTTAGAAAAAGGGAACAGGCTATTCAAACTGGATTTCTTCACTTTTGCTGAGGGCTTACATGTGCAGAGACTTTTGGGCCTTTGCGGATTCATCTTTGGAGCTGTATCGCACCACAGCGTTCCCCTGGGTCAAGTTGAGGTGGAATGTGATCAGGGGGCCGTGCTGCATGCACAGGGTCCGCAGAGTCGAACCGTCAATCTAGAGCAAAACAGAGGATTTTACATTCCTTTAAGTAAAGGTTTGACCCTGACTTTACTTTACTTTCACTGGAATAATCTTATTTGGTTCATATTTGGTCGCAGTCGGGAGACTATAATAAAGGTATTATAGCATGAGTAATGATGGTAGAGATAGTGATGGTTTCAAACATACTTGTGGGGTGAGATTCCTCAGTACCAGCCAACTACTGGTCCTGTTGGAGCTGTCGGTACTCCAGGTGGTTCCTTCTGCAAAAGAAACACAACTCTCGACTAAAAATACAAAGTCTTAGGTACCTAATTGGTTTTGGGATGTGGGTGCTTTAAGAAAACATCTTCACAGAAGTGAAGAAGAGTCAAGTTGACAGAGAAAAACCCAACGCTAGCGAAAGCACTGGGAGGAATTTGCCAGCAAAAAGCTGCAGAGGAAACTGTAACAGCCTCTCTGTTCGTGCTACATGTAAAAAGGTCAGAAATGCTGTTTTGATGGGGAACAGCCGGTAAACCTCAGGGTGTCAGTTTAGCGGGGCGTGTTCGTACAGACTCTGGTGAGCGCTACATGTTGCAGGCACGCAGCTGTGACCTTCACCACACTCGTGTATCTTCAGTCACGCCTGTGCGGGTGCTATGTGCGTCTCAACGATGTGGCTTTCACTATGAAAAAGGACGCCTCCCCGTTGAACATTTTTAGATTGCTTTCATCAGAAATAATTAATGTTGGAGAACTTTTATCATGAAGTCTAAATCTTGGTGTTTGTTATATCCTTGAATGGCTTACAGTTAAAAAAGTGCACATGTCAGGAGCAATTCAGGTGTTTCCCTTATAAATGCTTCATTATACAGATCAGAGCACTCACCAGAGGAGTAAGAACCATTCCAACCTGGAGCCAGGCCCAGAGAGTTGCCACTCCAAGTAGAAGAGGGCTTGCTGTTTGTGAGTCCTGGTGGCGGACGTGAAGGGGCTGTGGTGCTGCGTGGCCCCTGAGGAACTTTCCATAACTCGTGTGACAGAGAGGCTTGGCTCTGGGAGATGGGCCCCTGTGACCAGGTGGACTTCATATCGGACAGTTTACCTTTACGAGAAAATAGGACGGAGAAATGAGAAAAAGGGTACATAAACAAGGAGGCAACATTGCATTGACTCAGGCTCAGAATAAGACACCAGTTGCATCAGATAATTCATGGGCCCGTAACTAAATCAATAATAATTTGTGGCTCTAGGGCCACCAAAATACTCATCAAGTAAGGGTTTACATACATGTAAAAATGAGCTTTCAAAACAAAGTTGTTGACAGCAAAATTGTAAGGTTAGTCTTAGAGTAACATATGTGGCCTTGCCTCTGGTCCTACCTCCGTTCCTGTCCCGTAGGAGGTATCGATTAACGTCATGGATGTTGGTGTTGATGGTGGGACCGCTGGGGACGCTGCCAGGGGTCGCGTTGGGATCATTCTCTGGGTCGATGTTCTGAAGGCCCTTCCATGGCACACCTGGGCAGAATTCTGTCAAAAGACACTCACTCGGTGAAAACGTCTAGCAACGAGGGATTTAATTAGCATATTTCAATGTCGTCGTTATTTGAATCATGTCCTTACCTGGGGGCCAGTTAATGTTGGTCCCATTAGAGATCTTTTCATTGGGGCTCTTGCCCTGGCCCCAGCTGTCTGGGGGCACCAGGGGGCTGGTGGGAGACTCGGAACTTGACATTAGACTGTAAGGGCTGTAAGAGTCATCCAGCTGGGGTGGCTTCCCAGGAGGGCCCATAGAAGCAGATATGGCACCTAAATATGGGTGATAAGTAAACAGTTTAGTTCTAATTTCTAATTGAAGGAATAGAAATGAGCTTACTATTAAGTAAATTTACCAAAAAGAACATTAGTGCGTTCGGATATTTGCTACTTATGAGACTTATGTTGCTTTCAAGAAGAAGTTGCTTTCATGTTTTAATCCAAAAAGGTTTTTGGATAAAAGCATTTCTGCAAGTTTCACAGACGTACGAAAATGAATCCTCATTCTCTTCCTCCAAACACTTCTGCATCCCATAAAAACACACATTACATACATACTACTGCATAAGTGGCTCGTACTGGTAAAGCTAACCCATGTTTTCTTTCACTTGATCCACTCACTTTACTCTATAGTACAACCATTTAGTTTAATCACAATCAAAGTACCGTGCTTATTGAGGTTGTTTTCCAAGTTTGAGGAGTTGCCAGACAGGCTGTCCATGGAGTTGGAGTGTGTCCACTGGGACAGGCGGGATTGGGGTTGAGAGGGTTCCTTCAAGGATAAACCCCCAACCTCCATGCAATTGACATTCATGTTTGGATTCAGTCCAGCTGTTCACAAAAACAATGTGTTACCATGTGCACCATATTTATTGAACCGACGTTTGCCCCAGGTCAGACTTACAGAGAGGATAGGTGTTGTAGGCATTGGGCGAAGACGGCGGCTCTTTGGTGTGCAGTGAGTCGGCGAGGCCCGGGGCCTGATGGGAGCCTGTGAAGGGATCCAGGATTGATTTACTGGAGACAGGGCCACCGGAATGATGCAGACCAGCCGAGGAAGAAGAGGAGGAGGAATGAGAGGGAAGCTGCTGCTGCTTCATCAGCAGTGCCTGGTACAGCTGGCGCTGATGCTGCTGGATCTGCTGCTGCATGTTGGTGATTGTACGTGCAACCTGGATGAGAAGGAGCGACGCTGTAATGACTTGGTGAAAGACAAGCTGGCCATTGACACAGGAGTAAAGGATAAAGTGAATTAAAAAGGTTCACAAAGGAAAGGCGGGCCCTGAAACATGTTTGATAGAATATTGAGGAAAAAGTGACATAAACAAGGACGTGTTCACCGAGCCTTATGATGGTGGCGTGTGGAAAATAAAAAAGGAGAACAAACTCTCCGTCTCAGTCACAGAAACAGTCTGTTATTCAACAACGAGCAAACTGTGGTCATGGCAACATTTTGAAGCTTGAGCAATTCACGCGCTTACATCATGCGGTTGTTGTTGTCACATGAGATGTTAAGGCATGTTTTGTGAGGAAAAGAAGTCACCTTTTACCAGCACCCACATGGAATCACACTCATGGTCACACATTTTGCACATGCTGTGATGTGTTGACTCACTTGCTGCTCTTGTTGTCGAATGGGGCCAGAAACATTGCGTTGCGCCTGCATCATTTGCTGCTGGATTTGTAAACGCTGGTACGCCTAGTTTATAAAATCCACAAAGACAGGACAACGATTAATACAAGACATGGGCAGAGGGGAAAATTTTTAATTATAATGGGTGTTCGTATGTTTGTCCATTAGATGGCGGTGTTGCCACAAGCGTTAACATTTGTTGCTAGTAATGACGGCTAATGTAAGATTAGCCTGTAATAAAGTTCATTTTGTTCCTGGAGAAGCCTTGCACTGAATTCCTACATTTATTGTGCGGTAATCTAATTGTAACATGTATTTGTTACATGTTTTAATGCATTTTTCTGATTTAGAAAAAAAATTATGTCTGAATTTTTGGGGGCTTGGAACGGATTAGGGCATTTACATGGAAAACACGTCTCTACTTACATAATGTTCAGGTTACGGAACAACTTCCGGAGCCAATTAATTTCGTAAGTAGAGGTTCCACTGTATATATTTCTTGTTGAAATGCGAGTGTGAATGGTTGATTGCTTTATATGCTAATCCTGCAATGAGCTGGCAACTTGTGCCATCTACTCCTGAAACGGAATGAAACTGGGACTTGGACTCACCACTTGCAGTTGCTGAAGTTGGTACAAAAGAGTCATTTGTTGAGGGTTTATTGGTGAGGTTAAAAGTGCAGGATTCAGACCAATGTTTTTTGCTGCAAACTGCAAAAGCTGTGCTTGGACCTGGGGGTAGAGCGGAACCAGGAAGAATATGAAGTCATGAAGAGGACACAAAAACAAAAACAGTTGCACAAGATCAACAAAAGAGGAAGCCGACCAAAGGTCTGACACTTGTGGTGGAAATTACCACAAGGCCTCGTGAGAAAGAGACAAAATATTTCACTTTTTGTCTTTCGGTGAGTTCAGCCACATTTATAATAATATAACTAGTCAGAAAATATATTCTTACACCTGTGACTCAAACGATACTTTAAAAAAATTGTTAAGCTACAACAGGACAAACGGACAAAAGTTTAAGCGCAAATGCAAAATAAATTCATCTACCTGAGGGGAGAGAAACTGAGGCACTTGAGCACGTAGACTAGGCTGGGAGGAGCTGAGAGGTGGCACTGGTGGCTGAGGAGGCTGCTGCTGCATGGCCCGGGTTTGTGCGGCTCCACTACTGCCAAACATTCCACTCGGTATCTGAAGGAAAGCGTGTAAAAAAACAAGCATTGGTATTGTTCTAAAGTTTTATTACTAGTCAAGCTATCGACGTTGTTTTCTTCCTGAGCCACTATTAACAAAATAAAATAAAATCTAAAGTACAACACACGAGTGCTCAACATGGGTTTGTTTAACGCACCAATGAGTGCACATTAATGTCAAAGGCTACTCAAATATTCACAATATTCCTATCCACATAATAGCTGATAAATATTATATCACAGCTAAGTGATCACCTACATCAGCTGTCTGTTACAGGGCAGCTTCATACACATCTCTACAATGTGATCTTTGTAGTTGGAGCAAACCTAAAGAGCTCTTCACAATGTCTTTATTTGCACTTCAAGGACACACTGTAGTTGTTCTGGGCCACAGCTGCCTCAGGGGAGGTTATTTGATCAACAACTATTTGATTTCAATGAACACTTCAGGCAAGGTCATGCATGTACAAAACAACTAAAAGTGGACATTTGAGCAGTTCTGTGGAGACTAATCTTTTCCAATGGGAACCAATTGTCCATCCATCCATCCATCTTCCACTTTAAACTAGCCAATTCAGCTATCGCCCAGATACATGTCATTGGACAGTGGGAGGGAGCCGGAGCACTCGGAGAGAAAACAGAGGCAGTTGGGGAACGGGCAACCTCCATACAGAACCGCCTGTGGCTCCCAGGGGGACTCGTACATTCTGCATAGATGATGTGTTACCTGCTGTCTGTTGTTCAAGTTTTGCATGGCCAGCCCCGTGTTGCCCTGTCCCAGACCCTGCCCAGAAAGGCTACTGTTGACCAGGGGGAGCTTCAGGCTGGGGGAAGGCAGAAATGGTGATGGGGGGGCATCGTCTGACAAGACACCATCCTGAAAATGAGGAAAAAAGTTTGGTTGTGGAGGGCCAAAATTCTATGCTGAAGACCTTTCTAATTGTCCTTTAAAATGGACTGAAGTTTAATGTCTTACCTTGTCAAGAAAGGTGCGGTCAGAGGGATCTTTGGAGAGTGCAGAGGGCCGGCACACAATGGGCTTGTTCATGCCGTTACTGTAATCAGACATGCCCATTCCACGCTTGTCCAGGTCCATCTTCTTCTCCAACAGAGCGCCTTAACAGGGAACGTGAAGACATTAGTAAAAAAACAGCATTGGATACAATGGACACTTAAAAGTACTGATGGGAACATACTCATGGCCTGATCGAGGTTCATATTGTTGCTCTTCAGAGCCTCCTCAGCAGGGTCTCTCTGTAACAGATGGGACAACAGAAGCTTTTCAGGGACCATTTGACTGCATGCATCATCGACTTTATGGAGACCGAGACGTTCAGCTTTCAGTTAAACAGCAAAATATAAAAGAAATAACAAATATCCATCGTGTTTTCACATACCGGAAAGCCCATGTCAGTCAACTGTTTGATGAGACGGTTCATAATCCAAACCTCATCTGGCTTGTTGCCAAGCTTATTCTGTGAAAGCACAATCAAAACGCACAATGTTTTCAAATGAAAGAGATTTACAGCATCGAGGCCTGTCACTATCTAAAGTCAGGGCATGTTTTCTGACCTTGTTTTGGGATCTTCTTGGGTCCATTACCCCAGGAATTGCAAGAAGAGCTGCTCTCCTGGGAGGTGGGGCTATTCCACATATCCCCATCTTCTGCATCCCAGTGGCCCATATCTTCTCCATTTCCCCAGCTATCTTGCATAGGTTTGGGTCCTAAGAAAAAGTTCACAGAAAGAAAAAGAAAATGTAAGAAATGTTAAGATTACAAATGCCCGAGATGAGCTGTAGGCGTTCTCAAAAACAACTGCAGGAGGGCAGTTTTCTATGTGACCACTTGGTGTCGCTGTTGGCCTTGACAGAAGGGGAGCTCTGAATTTCAAACATAGCACAGAGGATTAAAAAAGGAAAATAAAAAAGATTTACTGAAGTGTGGAATTTCTTTGACTGTAGCTCTAAAATAATCTAAACTGGCATGAAATGTAGATATTTATGTCGACACAACCCACAGATGTGTGCGGTTGCTTTGATAAAGAAAGTGTTTGCAATTTGAAAGCTGATAAGATCTTATCTTAAATGATACCTGGCTTGCAAGGTGCAGATGCTGGGGGTCCATTGGTGCGCCCATACAGTCCAGAAGGCTCATGGCAACCGTCTCCCCATCCTGCCACTCCCCCAGTGGGCTTGCCCCAGGCCGAAGTGCCATTGTCCACAGTTGATGTGGGAGACGCTGCTTCACCCCAAGCAGGTTCTGACTTAGAATGGACACTAGGAAGCTCCCCCCATCCTGTAAAATACATATCAATTAAATAATGTCCAATGTGAAAGCAGATTCTAATAATCCAAAAAGATATCACTGGTTTAAGTTTGGAATTTATCTCTGTTACACTGTTGTCAGGCCTTTATTCTGAGCTACTGTAGTGTGACATTAATAAAAGACTAATTCTAAACTTGTCTGCTCTGCTACAGTGAATATATAAAGACTGCTTTCAAGCATGTTTTATCCTGAAAGGAACCCCTTAGAAAAAAATAAGAGTGAGAATGAGCTATTGAGAGGCTACCTATTCAATTTGAACTACAAATGATCCCCTATTAGGTGTACATGCATTAAATTTCTCACTCACTTTCACATTTTTTGTTTAAAACTAAATAAAAGAAAGGACTCTTCCTAATGCACTTTTCCTCTGTCATTTTTTTTTAATACTCTTAATCTTTCCACCTCGAAATAAAACACTTATGTTTATTCTATAACATCAACTTGGGTCCTAAACATGGACCATTTGGGATTCGTTTTCATTGCTGCAACAATGTACCTGGGTTAGAGTGGGACGGTCTTCCTTGTGGGCCTGCGCTTGGGTTGCCATTGTGAGGTGAACCATTGTTGTTTCCGTGATGCTGCAGGTGATTGGGAGGTTGGCAGTGTTGGGGATGTTGGTGCATGTGGTGAGAGAGATGGTGATTGTTTCCAGGGGTGATAGAGTGATTGTTATTACTGTTGGGGAGAATCACTCCACTATTCTTGCTGGGAGGTGGGCCATTGTTGCCTGGGTTATTGTTGGGATTATTACGATCCCACATGTTGACAGTCTTGTTGTAAGCAGTGGGATCGCCCCACGTGGATGTTCCATCGTCAATCTCCATTTTCCTACGAATAGAGGGTGGAGAGGGTTCTTCCCAGCCTGTGGGTTCAACGCCCTGATCGGGTTTGCCGGCAATGCCCCAGCTAGATGCATTCTGCTTTACAGAGCTTGGGCCACCCCAGGAACCAATGCTGCCACCTCCTCCGCTGCCAGTACTGCTGCCACTACTACTTTCTTGGGGTTTGGAAGAGCCCCAGCCTCCCTGCACTACACCGTTGACACGTGGGGTCTCGCCCCAACTGTTTTTATTAACTGTAGGGGGAGGCTTACCCCAGCCTCCACCTCTGTTTCCACCTCTGGGGCTTTCCTTCCACCCACTTCCTCCATCTTCCCACATGGTAGTGGAGGAGCCGTTGTCCTTGATGTCTGCTTCTCCCCAATCTCCTGTGGTCGAGCCATTAGAGCTGCCTTTAATGTTGCTCCAACTGTGAGAACTTTTAGGGTCATCTCCCCAGCTATTATGCTGACTTTTCATCACATTATTGTCCCAGTTGGGCGTCTTGTCCTCTGAACCCCAGGTTGGTGAACCTCCATTTCTAGGACCATTGTTTGGTGAAGGGTCCACCCAGCCACCGCTGCTGCTATTTGTTTTGTTAAGTGACTGTGGGGGCTCCTGCCACCCTGACCCGCTCTGTCTTGGATGTGTTGGTGGGGCTCCCCAGCTGGACGACGATGATCCTCCATTGTCACTTTTCCCCCCAGACCCAGGCCTTTGATTGGGAACCATATTCAAGTTGATGGTACCTCCACTGGTTGATGAGGTGGCACTATTAGAACTTGAGCCACCCAAGGTGTCTGAGCTACTGGTGCTCTTTCCATCATCAGAGTTGACTTCTTCCATCTCCCATACAGTATGTTGTCGAATGGGGGTCTGTCCCCAGCCCGTGTTACACAGAACTCTTGGGTCCAAGTCCTGACGGGGTAGCAAAGGGGTTAACTCCATGCGAGAAGACCTGTCTCTCTGAGAGGTGATGGGATCTTCACTGCTGTCACCACTACCTTCACTTGCCGGGGCTGTTCCAGGCTGTTGGCCCCATGAGCCAATCTGTTGGTCTTGGCCTGAACCAGAGCTGCCAGCATCTCCTACGTCCCATGCTTTAGATGCATCTCCAGAGGGCTTTCCCCACTCGCTCCAGCCGCCACTTCCACAACTCCCTCCGCCGCTGCCTTGTCGACCCCAGGCGCAATGGCCTCCAGAGGAAGTTGTGTCCCAGCCCGAGTCCTTGGCAGAGTCAGCTGCCTTGGCTTCTCCGCCTCCCCATATAGAGCTTCCTGCCGTGTCCCCATTAAGCTGGGATGATTCAGTGGGTGACTGGCCTCCCCAACCAGTTAACCCATGTATAGGGCTCATAGGCTCCTGAGCTTGCTGCTTTTGATTAGCGTGGTTTGGTCCATCAGTGTTAGCAGGTTCCATATTAAAGGACAAGTTTGTTTTTGCTGAAGAGTGCTGTTGATCATTCTCATTAGCATTTACTATGCCAACCCAGCTTCCGGCACCATTATCAGGACCTCCAATGCTCCCTTTTATAATGTTGCCATTTCCATTAATACCCGGCGGAAGGGATGGAGTGCTCGATGTGCCATTTGAGCCAACAATGCCACCTCCGCCAACTTCATGGCCCAGGGCAGGCCAGGCAGATGGGTTGGCATTAGGGTTGAGGTTCAGGTTAAAATTGGGAGAGCCCCAGTTACTTGATGCTCCTACCCGACTACTATTTACACCATCCTGTTTACCATCGGAGCCCCAGCCTCTATTACTGGTTAATACGTTGGCTGATCCCGGTCCCGTCATGTTATTATTTGCTTTGAGAGAGATGTAGTGGGCCTGTTGGCCTGCAGCACCTGTTGCCATACTCAGGGAACTACTACTACTACAGGTGGTGGTGACAGCACTTGTGTCTTGGTTAGAGCTAGCTGAGCCCACGGGGCATTCTGGGACTGCTGGATGGTTGAGATCACTGCTGCGGCTGATGGATGGCCAAGCTTCTGTGTCACTTCGGTCAATAATCACTTTGTCCCAGCTGTTGGCACTGGAGGGGCTGTCAACTGGTAAAGAGGCGCCCCAGTGAGAGGTCTCATACAGGCCAACTGGGCCACTCTGGATGGATATGTCTAAAAGAAGAAGGAAAGGGAGAGAGTAAGACAATGGGGAAATCTTAAACCAAAAAAATAAATAAAACAATGCAGCAATACAAAATTATATGTCATGCGTGGGAGGTGGATATGATGCGTGGGATAAGAGCAGATTTGTTTTGCAGAAAAATAAAGGAATAATATAAATGTGATAAAATGGTGCGACAGGGATTTATCAAAGAATGGGGAGAGGGTTAGGGGATGCATGTATGTAAGGAAATGCATTGTTTTAGAGTAGGAAGAACCAGGAAGTGCAGATATGTTAGCCCTCTGGACCAATTTTGTTTTCTTGGTTGAATAATGCTAGCCATCAGACATAGTGGGGATAATCTTCCACGCTTGCACATTTTAGAACCCAACACATAATCAGGATGCACAACCAAGCGTGCCACTTGTCATATCAGATATGATCATATCCATATATTTCTACCCTGGTGCAGTCATCCACATAGAAACTGGAAGATGGAGGCAGGCTTCTTATTTACTCATCTTTCTTCCTGCCTCACTTACTTCTCACTTCAACTTCCTATTTCAGTTCCACTAACTCATCTAGTTTTGCCCCTCACATCTTTCTCTTTCTCTCCAATAGATTCCAGACATTAAACCTCAGTGTTACTTGTCCTTTTCTGGTCTCATCTCGCTGCACCTCCTCCTCAGACTTTAATTTCTCCCTTTTCCTCTCTCTGCTCTTCTGTAACACCCAGCGGTGAGAGGCCAATCCGTCTCCATCGTGTCTTCGCCGGTCGCGGCTGTGAAGGGAAGCCCAAGTGGAACGCTGCTCATTTATTGGAATGAAACCAGCATGGCTTCTCATCCATCACTCCCTATGCTCCACTGAGCCCATTCCTCCAACCGCAATGGACTAAGAAAGCAGATTTAACTATTGCTGTCCATACATTGGTCTGTTGGCTTCTCACCTCTAGAAGTCCAAAACAATGCGTGTATGCACGCTAGCCAAAATAACAACAGATGAATGTGTGTTCACCTTGTCCTAATACCTATAACATTTGCATGTGATTGCAAAATTCAGTGCTTTCTGAAATGATTATTGATACAAAAACGGTATCACACAGAAGCAATTTCATTCGCTACAAAATGATCCTATCAGAATAGGAACTAATAATAGACTATTTTATGCAGTAAAGGGGTAATCAATCAGAGAGAGGCAGTTAATCAATGATCTTATTAATGCTAGTGGGAGAAAGCAGAGAGGCTATCGATCTTGCATGCTAACATCCTAACCGATGGGCTGCTCTCATCTGAAGGGCATCTAATAAAACTCAGCAACCCTCAGGGGAGCAGAAACAAACAAAAACAGCCACACTGGGGCAGAAATCAATCCAGGATAGGGAAGGAGAGTGTGTGAGTGTGTGAGTGTGTGAGTGAGTGAGTGAGTGAGTGAGTGAGTGAGTGAGTGAGTGAGTGAGTGAGTGAGTGTGTGAGTGAGTGAGTGAGTGAGTGTCAATCTATTCAATAAAGTGTTATACACCAAAACAGGTAGGAAAGTATTGTCTTTGGTAATTATATTTCCACATCTTCACATTATACTGCCAGTAGTTTCCATCACATGATTGCAATAGTTTCCACCAATGCTTTTTCTTATTTGTCATGAGATTAAGACTCAATGGTCAAAACAATCCAGTCAGATAAGGGAAAAGGGAATTTGTTGGAGATGCATAGTCTTCACACATACACACATGCAATTTTTCCAAAATGACAACTCAATTTTAAAGCAGATGCTATTTGTGTCAAGCTAAATAATGATTGATTGACTATATAATTTATATATATATATTTATTTTTTTTGGCCACAGAAGAACAACGCATCATAATGTGACTCAATAGTGTAATTTCAAATGCCAATCTGGCACTGAAAACTTGAAAAAGGGCACTGAGAGACATTTAACAGATCCAAGAACTACTTGGTAAACAAGGAAATGACGTGGAAATTAAAGACATTTACATTCCTGTTGGGTGGCAGATCATCCTCCTGGTATGATGAGCTATTAGACCCTCATGTCTGAAGCATTAATATCTGCAACTTTAAGTGCCTTGTCTGAGGAACTAATGAAACAAAACCAAAGCAGTCACAGAAAACAACTCTTAGGGACTTTGTGGGGGTTTTGTTCTCAAAAGCCAAAGAAAGGAAACAAATCCTCAACCCTTGCCCACATTACAGTGTGTCCCAGCTCTGTTGTCGTTTTCTTTTTTCAGAAAATATGAGAATAGTTTCATCAGATCTCAACTCAGCACCTCAGAAGCTCCAGCAAGTGAATGCTTGGACTACCGGAACGCCATTTTCCTTTCACCCTGACATTCCAACAGAAAGGTCTCGCTGAGTTTTGGCAAAGCTGCGACTCGACAAAGCGGAACATAAAAATACAAAAGGAAAGAGGACAATTATTTCCAGCCAGCTTTTGAAATCATGTGTCTCTAATATGGGGCTTTCATTCTGGTTGCAATTAGGAAACCAATCACTGATTATGCTTTGTGAATAAAGGGGTCATAAAAAAAGCTGAACAGGGCCCCCTGTGCTTTGCCCTGCTTCCAACAGGGAGCACGGTTGCCTTTTAGCAAGCATTTCTGTGCTTGTACATGCATTAAGAAGCATCTTACTCTTTAAATATGACTGATATCCTCAAGCAAAACCAGTTAAGACCTGGATGAATGACACATGTCATCATAGCAATGGGCAGGGAGTCCAGAGATAAAAAGCTACAGTTCTCTTGAACAGAATTCAGGGTGATGGAGGTAGAAAATATGGAGGACACTTTTGTGAGATGGGGGTGGACGCATGTGATGCCAAGGGACACAAAAAAGGGAGACAGCGAAGAGAAAGCACAAACATATCGACGGTGACCAGATTGACAATTGTTTCCTCGGAGCCCACTGTGGGGTGACATAACACTGGAACCATAGCCAGACGCGACTTCCTTACCCCCAAAGGCACCCTTCTTCATCTTACTTTACAAGACAGGGATTCAGGGAACGGCCACAAAGTCTTTAAAATGCTCATCATTCATGTCTGTTTACCTCAGCTAAGAAAAGAAAGTAAACAGAGGATCGAGACCATGGTGATTCCTCTGTTTTTCTTGGCAGAGGCTGGATTAATGAAGCCACTAGGGGTTTCCCTTACGTGTATGGGCATATGCATAATGCATCCTTAGCTGATACGGAAGTCTACACCTCCCTGGCTTCATTAGAGAAAGTCGTCCTATGATCATTTTTTTGACGGTAATAATTATCAACATTTTTTTTTACTTTATAATATCGTGTTTGAAAAAGCAGACTTGCGTAATAAAGACATGGCATTTGAAGAACAATGGCCATAAAGCCGAACTTTTCCTCTGTTTGTTGTAACTGGGAATAAAAGCATTTTACTGAAATAAGAGAAATTCTAATTCTTCAAATGAGAAAGTCCAACTGTGTTAATTACGCTGTCGGGTTCAAGGCTCCATCTGGGTGACCAGCAAACAGCTGTTTGAGCCAATTTTTCCCACAATCTTACAAGACCCCCCCCCCCTTCAAGCACCTGCTACTGGGCAGCCCGTCTGGATTACTTAATGGTCCCCAGTCAGCTGGGGAAATGGGGAAGCTGGGTGTGAAAGAGGGAAATCAGACGGGGGGGCGGCGGGGGGGGGGGCTCTGTCTGGTGTTTGGTAGTCGTGTTGGTTTAAATGGGCTTTGGAGAGTGGTGGTTGTGTGGGAGTCTAGTGAAAGTCTATGAATATTTCATGGAGTTGGGAGGGGTCCGTTGGATCACCGACAGATAGGTGTTAACTGTAAGCATACTAGAATGACAAATACCATGCAAAGGAAAAATTAGTATGGCCCCTAATTAATTTGGCACAATTCTAATTCAAAAGCAGAAAACAGATCCGAGAGGACACAATTGGGTCGCGCTACCGCTGCAGCAGAGCTACTACATCTCTGCACTGTGTGGTTGCATTTCTGCGAGTCGAAATGTGTGATTACATGACAGGGGGAAAGCAAGAGAGCAGCGCATCCCTGTGGGCTGTGGTAACCTCAACACAAAAGTCAGAAACGTGTCCTGAAATCAGAGGTCACGCCTCGCTTGCTGTTTTAATGGAAAGGAATCCCTTCTCCTGCTTAGATTTTCAGACATTTCTGACCAATCTATTGCACACCTAATCAAAGCACTAGAAGCTTCATTGTGTCTTCTAGTTGGAACATCTAAAATACATTTTAATCTCATCTAATTAACATTTACACAGAAAGTATTTTAGCAAGAAGAATGTCAAAGGATTTTTTATTAAAATGGCCACCCGGTGATGATTGCAACAACAGGACCACTAGCTTGAGGCTATTAGCCAAGCAGACAGGAAAGAACATGTTGTGTAGCAGAAGCCCCTGGGACAGAAATTAGAGAGGAAGTAGATAGTATCCAACCCAGTGGTTATTCTGCCTTTGGGTTGTTGTAGTTTGTTGTACAGAGGGAGCCATGGGAAAACCAGTGAGTAGCCAAGACCAAACAGCAAAACAATTAGCGGACAAAAGGAGGACAGTAAAGATTAATGTCTTCAACTATGGCATCTTCACTGTATTGCGGTGAAAAATGAAAAAGATTCTATAAATTCAAATGGATTTGCTCGCTAAATGCATCTGCATTTGACAATAGAGTGCCTTGGTTATGACTATAACAATCTAATGCATAAAAAAAAGATTTCAATTCAGGATTAATAATCAACGGAAGGACTTTTTGACAAAACAAATATTTCCAACTACGTAGTTCCATTAGCTTATTAATAATGAGTCCGTTTTATTACCATCTAGAAATGTGCCAGAAACTCACATTTTCAGAAGTCAATAGATACTATTTCACTGATGTGATAAAAATGTTGATTGATGGATAAAGAAGGAAGAAAGCATGGGTGTTATGAAATGTTAATGAAGCATTTTCAGAGTCATATTTCAATAAAATAATGGCCAGACATGATAAAAATTGAAATAGCCTCAATGTGGTAGTTTATTTCTTAGTATTCTTGGATGTGTGAAACAAACCTGAGTGCAGTTTACCAACAGCTGTTGTGGTGGAGTTCGGGGTGACGCCGTTGGCAGTTGTGGTAGAAGAATAAGCGGAGGAGGAGGAGATGGCGGAAACACCAAGAGCTCCAACAGGGAGCGGCTGGCCTCTCTTCAGTAGCTGCTTGTGCTCCTGCTGGCGGAAGCGTGGGGGTACCTCTCTGGGTGGGTAGCGAGCACTGGCAGAGGACAACTGGCACGGCTGCTGAGGGGGAGTCTGAGACGTCTGCTGACCGCTTGAGGAGGCGCGCTTGCCATTGCCAGAAGACGAAGGCGAGGAGTAGGGCAGCGCAGGGCTGGTGGGGTAGAGGTGAAGGGGTGGTGGGCCAAGACTGGGCTGAGTGGGTTCAGGTTCTGGCACTGGATCGACGCAATACACAGGTGCAGAAACACACACACAGAAAGACACATACACACACATACAAATTAGAGGTTATATCAACTAATAGAATCAGTGTTAAAGACTAAAAATTTAACAAAGTAAGGCTATCGATCATGATGTCGCTCAAGGTGATGTGAGATTCCTGTGAATCTGGTTTTATCAAGCCACAGGCAGCCAAAAGAGGACTGGTTCCTAGGTATCCTTTAAATTCAGCATATATTCATACACATAATTTGTAGTATGCTGTTGTTTAGCCCTTTGATTTAGCCGTTTGTGGGACTGTTTCTTAAACATGCAGCTGTCTGTGTTGTTGGACCTTTTCTGTCTTGTAGTCCAGTCAACAGTCTAAATCAGAATCATGTTAAAATGTGTAAAAAAAGAGCTGTTCCTGGATAGCTAGTGACCACATAGATTTGCTTTGCTCCCTGTTTAGGTTAATCCAATAAAAATCATGCAACACACGTGCATCATATTTGCACATCATGTTTTTGACACTCACTCCTTTAAGGGAAAAATCAGTAAAACGTTGATGGATGTTTTGGCAATATGGTGGAAATCATTGTCATTATGTATGATAATGGAAATTAGGATCAAATACATATGCAGAGATGGATAACTTGACAATGGAACAAGGAAAATTTATAGTGCTCATAAATCCGATACTGCCCATCTAAGTGGAGACCTTTAAATGATTAAAAGAGAGAGTGAGTATTTGCATCCCTACAGCAGTGCCTTACAGGCACTTTAAGGCTTGGAAATGCAGCTGGCGACGCACACTTCTGATTAGATCCACTTCATTCCGCCTGATGCTGCCTAAACCAATCAGACAGAAGGGCCGTGAAAGCTCACTTCCCTGCCCCCTTCCCTTTCCATCACATCTACCCATATTTTTCCATCACTGGATTCATCCCCCCCCCCCCCCCCCACCTTTTTTATGCCTTGTCTTGGTGTTTCTGTTTTTCTCCCCAAATCAATAGGATTTACAAAATGTACAACTGTAATTTTCCAAGAAAGACAGATGCACATTTGTTCAGTTTACTACAAGAGTAAACGAGACAAACGGAAGGTAAGTTTTCCATTAAATGCAAAGAGTGCAGAAGGAAAATTTATTGCACTAAGTGGCATTAATACCTCCGAGTGTAGCGGAAAAGTGGAGCTAATTAAATAGGCATTTGTATTGAGTGGCCTGTAAATTCATACATTAATCCCATCAGCTGAGGCACACTCTGCAACCTTGCGCCAAACTTTTAATTACAGGGCTTCTTTGCATTAAGGCTTAATTAAGCACAATGAGAGAACGAGGTTCTGAATCAGGAGTCCACATATATTAAGGAGGAGGGAAAGAATTGAGGCCAAGTGAACGTATTAAAACACAGTTTGAAAATGAACATGAAGCAGGGTTTATGCTATTGTTGGACAGCAAAAGTGATTGGATTCTCTGCACCAAGTGCTCAGGACTGCAGCTTCCCACATCACTTTAGGCTATTGTCTACTGAGCCACTTTATTATGCAGCCATGTTTTTAGAGGGGGGGAGGGATAGACGCAACGCGGAGGGCTATATTCCCTACACAATGGTGCATGTAGTAATCTAATGAGCACAGAAGAATACAGGTAAAGAAAACAGCCTGATTTGAAGCTGGTTAAATCTCCGTAGAACAACATGGATTTATGTTTTTTTCTAAACAACAACAACAATAATAGAAAGAGGAGGCAACAAACTTTTAACTCACAAAAGGCAAAGGTTGCAGTGTGTGTACTTCTGCACGCATGGGAGGGGAAAAGGGTGTTTCTCTGTAAGGAGCCATCTGCCGGTGTAAGTACAGAATAAGAGAAATGGCCTCACTCAAATGCCAACTTTCTCACCCATCACCCATCCTATAATGCTTGGTTGCTATAGAGACTCCCAGTTGCTTAATATGCCTCCATTTGCCTCCTGTGACCCCCGAGGCCTCCAGTGACCTCTTCTCTTAAAATTGCCCTTCCAGCCCCTTCTCCTCTTTAATGAATACCCCAAACTGCTCAATCACAAGTGTTGATTCTTTAACCGAAGCACCTGCTTTCATTTATCTTTTCATTTTAACCCCAACAGCTGCTAATACGGTCACAGAATAGAGAAATAAAAATGGCTCAAACACCCCTTTAACTGAAGTCATCATCTTTGTAATTCTATGAACATTATGTAATGTATTATGACCAAATCAAGCTTGCGGTCAAAGCCTCGGCATCCTTAGAACACACTATGAATCACTTATATTCAGACACATATAACACAAAAAATCTAATTGCTTCAGTATACTATCAATGATGAATGAGTTTCCTCTTCTACTATATCTGTAACATTACCGTACAATGACAGCATTAATGAAGATATCAGCTGTCATTTTTGCCGACGTTCCCTGGTCTGAGTGGTGTTTGACATTGACCTGAAGGAAGAGCGAGAGGAGTCATTTTCCCTGCCATCAGAGCAGTTGTCCAACGCCAGCGCCACGGCCTCGGCGCGGGCTCCACTGTCACTCGCATCAGTGATGCTGCAGCCTATAATCTGCCTAATAGCCAACATGAAACGGCTCACGCTTTGCAGAGGGTATCATGGGGGAGGAGGTAAGAGCATCCCAGTGGCCTCGATTGTGAGCAGCTACAAGCCAACGTGCACGCAGAGAGGATGGTATTGTTTGAGTGTGTGCATCTGCATGCATCTCTAACGCAGTGCGTGCAGGCTGTACACATTTGGGCAGGAGGGGGGAGGGGGAAGGGGGAGCAATTATGCTTGGTAGCCATAAATCCACAGGATGTAATTCACAAGCTATTTACTATTAATTCATCCAGCGCTTATAAATGTGGTTAACAGGAGTGAGAAGCAGGCCAATTGCCAAACTAAATTGTTCCTTAATTAGATGGTGAGTCATGGAATTCCACTTCAAAAATGTTTGGTGCAATTAATAGCAGAGAAAATTGCAAATCCAAGGCAGCCTTAGAACACACACGTGTTTATAGAGTTTAATGTTGCTACTGCTGTGGTGGCAGCATGAAAATGTGTTGCTCCACCGAGGCGGAGGCTGAATTTAATGCGGTGGGAGGCAGAAATGCTGGCGGTAATGGGGACATTGGAAACACGTTTGCCATTTGTGGGAAAAGCTGCATAGGCAGCAGAAATACAGAATGCAGATATCCGGTTTATTGGCAACTGGGAATGCAACAGATGCACTGATGTCTTACAGTTTAGTTGCTGCTCGCAGACTCCTGCTGTGCGAGTTTCCCTTGGGAGGACATTTTCAAATCAATTCATTATATTTGTGAGCAGATGTGTTACAGCGGACTCCATAATTCAGCTCCTCTTAACAGACACAAAGACCCCGAGGTACCCGTGTTTTCTGCCGACTCCGAGCATGGAACCACGGCTAGATGCATGTTGGAATATGCATGTTTTTGTCAAAATTGTTCAGCAAGTGAAGCAGTCATACAGACTGATTGTGATTGCTGCGGTGGGGGAAAGTGTAATGAAGCCGCGTGTCTGCCGAGGATGAATAATCAGCATCCCTCTGAGGTAATGGGCGGGTCCAGAATCAGGGGGATCTCGGCGTGTGTGTGGTGGGGGGGTCTTGGTGGGGAGGAGGGTGCGAGGCAGTGGCACGGTTCCTCCTGGAACCTTGCATTCTGTGAAGCGCCATGGCTAATGGAGGGCAGCAAAGTTAATTCCAATGTGCCAAAGCTTTATCTCATTTTCATACATATGGATGTGGAAGGCTGAGATCGATTACTGCAAACAAATTGAAATGCCTGAGACCAAGGATGGGGGGGGGAAATATGTATGTGTCTATGAATTTCTGAAAGTGTATAAGAAAGCAAATTCACCCATTTTCAATTCTGATTTTCTCCTTCCCCGCGCACACACAAAAACACATTTATTATCATTATTTAGTGTCACACATTAAGAGTCAACTTATTCCACTTGATGCCATTAAGGAGATGAGGTCCTTCTGGCTCACTCAATAAATAGCATTCAAACAGGCCTTTTCCCCTCCTCTATATAAATACCTACTGCCTATATGAGAATACGTTTGGAATTCATGTTCCTTTCTCTTTCATCTCCCATTAAACATGCCATGGATCAAATGGCTGCGTCCTTTCCTATAGTAACAGTGTCACAGACTCCTGAAGGTCATTTTTGGCCACTAACCACTGCTTCAGTACTCTCATTCCTTCCTTCCCTGGAGCCGTCTCCAACTTTACTTGTTCCTTTTATACACGGCTTCAGTCTATTTCATATTTCTTTGGCATTGCCTGTAAGTTAATTTAGTAAAGCCCAGAGACAAACGTATACTCAGAACTGACAGCTAAAACATTGAGTCACTCTATATAAACTATATATCCACTTTCCACAGTCTCTTAAAGCAAAAATCAAAGATTTAAGTTTGTATGAGCCAACTTTTTGACAAAACGTATAATTGCCTGGCTGTCAGCTCATCAGTCAGGGTTTAAGTCACAAACCAAAACACAACACGGGCGATCGGAACAACAGTGAATATCTATGAATGAAACGTGGGCTAAACAATCATGTCTTTAAAATAAAGCCACAATCAATCAAGCAACAACCACAAAACACAAGACACTTTCAAAACTGTTGATTTAAAAAAATGAGCCTACAGTCATGGAAATTTAATTGAGAGGTTAAAGTTCAAGGAAAGCCGTGCTGACTTTTGCTCAGTTCAACAGTCCAGATAACCTAGCTACTACTATTTAGACTGGTCGACCCCCATATACTTAGCTTAAGCATTGTTTTAGCATAAAGCAGTAAATGTAAATCTATTCTGCTTGAAAACGACCTAAACGTGTTCAACGCAGCTCAATACGGAAGCTGAAGTAAGCTGGAGTAAGCTTGACATCTCAGGGGAACACCAGGGACATACAGGGACACCACTCTTTCAGTGCATTGTCTCATTTCAGCTCACAACTCCATTCCATTGTGCCATTCACCTCTCCCATCCCAACCCTCCCCCATACACTTCACTGCTGTCTGAATGTCGTCACGCTTCACTGGCTGGTGCTGAGGGCGCACCGAGTGTCACTTCACATCACTTTGCATTAGACTCTACTGTATTCACTGTTCTGTATATGTGCAAGCCAGCGACATGGAATGAAATGGCATCATTGTGCATACAGGTGAAAACTACGCCTGTCCATCTGGGCACAATATGCCACACTTGGTGCAATGTGCACAATCGTCGTATATATGAGGATATGCTTTTCTGGGTCGCTGCGTGTTAATCAGCGCTTATTAATGTATAATCAGGGGTTGGGAGGGAGTCGAAAAAAGAGGTAGATGAGTGCGTTCAGTACGTTTGATTGTGTTGCTCACCTTTGGGTTGTTGATCAGCAGCCTGCAAGAAAAGAGAGAAATGTCAAGCACCTATTAAGAAAGCTAAGTTAGGAGATTAATGCAGCAAGAAAGCTGTGTAATTATTTCATAATTGTCAATGAAATTGTAATAGCTTAACTTTTATTCAACTTGAAAGAGGGCAAATAACTTTTTCCCCTTTCCGAGTTGACATTTTAAGAGTTGCAGGCACAAAACAAGTTACTTGTTCAACAGTTTAAATGGATGTTTCTGAAGGGAAAGACCCTACGTAATGTTACGATCTTAAGTCCGTTTCATTAAACGCCGTATGCTAGTGCTTTGTGTGTGCTGTACCTTCACCTTTTTCTGAGCAATGTCCGTCTTGGTCTTTTCTTCTTGTTTTTTCTTTTTCTTTTCTTCCATCAAATGGTTCTCGTTTTTCTGTCGCTAGCTTCTTTCAGCTGTTAAACGAGAAGGGAAACGAGGTCTTAATGAAAAGTTGAACCACTATCAAGTTAAAATAATTAGTAAAATTCCACGTTTCATCACACTAGAGCTCCAAACTACCAATAAACGTGCACTGGCTGATAATGCCGTTGAATGTTGCACAGCAGAATACAGTTGGTTGCCTTAGCAGAAGGAAAATCAACCGCTGAAGCGATTGTTTTGGCTAATGGCAGCTAACCTAAAGTACCTTTACATTTTACAAAAGGTCTTTTTTTAAGGATCAAAAATTGTATTTGAGCACAACGTCAGTTGCTCTAATGTCATCTCCCTTTCCCTGCAACAGGGCTGCAAAGAAACCAACGTCTAACAGAGCAGATCGACAGTAAAAAGTTCGGATTGCACAGCTAATGACCGGCTAAACAGCAACAACACAACTGTAACAATGTCGGTAGGCAGGGAGTCAATCAGTCAGTGAGACACATAGGAATTTGCTGGATGATTGTGTATTAACATAAAAGTACTTATACCAGTAATAAATAATGATCGACATCACTGAGCCAATATTTCCATAAGATGAGTAATGGAAGGCCTTTAACCTGTAATCTTAACAGGCACGAGGAAGCTGTCAATCATAATGACAGAAGACAGCCCGTACACAATCTGTGGCAATAGGGCAGACAAACAAAGGCAGGCCCAATTTGTATATAATGAGTATAATAATGAGGAAGTATGGTTTTGAGTTTAGAACAACTGTGTCATGTGTGTATTTACAGTATGAGTTGGGTATTCTGCGAGGTTTAAGCCTGTATCAATAGCAATTTAAACCTCTGCTACATAATAACATCCACTATTAGATAACAAGTATTAAAGACAGATTAGATTTTACTTTTAAATTAGTAGCTGCGAATTACAAAGACAATCTAACGGTACGAGATTAACAAAGGCTCGCTCCGGAGGGGCTGCAAAGTATTGGATCAAGAGCAATTTGTATTTGTCAGCTTATACATTCATTCAGCAAGAAGCAGGACAACATCAGCATCTGTTGTCTTGGTGAGAGGCTGGATAGCTTGGATGGGAGGTGGGAAAGGGCGGAACACCCCCCTTTTCAGAGGAACTTTGCACTGCACAATCAATCCCTTCACTGTTCTAATCTTGTGTTTCACTGGCGCACTGCCAGAGGTTTCTGGAAGACTTGGTCTCTTTGTTTAAAAGACATCTTGATGCATATTTAACCTTCCATATATGCTCTGCTTCCATATATTGTATCACAAGCCCTGCCCTTCTCATCTCTCTCATTCTTTGCTCACATTAGCACCTTTCCTGCCCCCAATCGTGGAATTAATTTAATTTCGAATAATGCAGAAGCTAAAGATAGAATTAGCTTGAAACAGCAGAGAGTTAGCCTTAATGAAATAACATGGTTCCACTTGAAGCTTATTTATAGATTTGATTGCACTCAAATATCCTTTCAGCAGTTTTCAAATTCAAAGTTGAGCAGCAGATGAACAAAAGCATTCTGCATCTATATGTTTTCATGCTCTATGCATTAGATTAGAGTTGTTTAGCGCATGCTGGGACTGCTGGGTTGATCTCTGATGCATAACATCAGCTGTCGTCAGGACTAAAACAACACTCCCAGTAGCAAAAAAAGGGGATAGAAACTCCCATTCACATAGAAACAGACAGGGAATCTTGATGTACGCAGGCAGGAGGCAGGCCGTCTGATGCCAGCGATGCAGAAGAGGTGGGAGGAGAAGGGAAGATGAGAATTTGGGTGGGTGGGGGGGGGGTTGAGAAAGGGAAAAACAAGCAGAGGATGAAAGCTGGTGCACAGAAACACCAATTAAAAATGACAGCCGCTGGAAAACCAGGCAGAGAAACGGGAGAGACGACGTTGGAAGATGGGAAAGGCGGAAAGAAGCGGCAGAATTTCAATATGCAAGGGGGGGGGGATTTTTGATGTGAGGGATGAACTATGTAAAGCAGATAGAATTAGATGATTCGGAGCATAAAGAAGGCCAAGCAAGACAAACGAAGAGAGATGGAAGGTTCAAGGAAAATATCGGGATAGGATGAATCCACCATATATAGAACATTCATCACAAAAGGGAGGGAGACGACGTTTAAAACAGGTATTCAGGAAAAAGAATGTGGTAAATCCCCAATTCCCGCGGTAGCAGAAGGCCACAGGGCTCCCCTGGGCCGTGTTACATAAACCTTAATCATGGACAGTCCTTCCACCTGGGGATGGTTCTTGTAATCTGCTGCAGACCAGGTCATTTCCACAAATATCTGGAGGTGTGGGTTGTTTACTCCCCCTGGAAAACAGGCCTGTAAATTCCACAGTTGATAAGCAACAACAACAAGCGCCTGTTTGCAGACGTTTCCATCGTCTCCGCGGCCACGTTCACACGGTATGAAGCAGGTTTGTTACCGGCAGGTGGACAGATTCGTTACTTTGTTGTGGTGACAGTGGAGCCCAGGGGAACTTTGGCTAACTTGTTGAACTGATGGCAGAAATGGAACCGAGTGAAAGGGAATGGATGGGCGAACCGGGGTGCGTGGTGGGGAAGTCCGACTTCTCCCTATATAGTAGCTTTGAGGTTGGCTTCCAGAAAATTAGCTCTCAGTGTCTTTGCTGCTTCCTATTGGCAAGTCGATAAGAGCACTTTAACTGATCGTGGCTCATTTAACAGAGAAACGCCCAACACACAAGACGGAGCCGCCATCTTTCTTCCAGCCAATACTGAGAATACAAGAAAGCTTAATCAAGGAGCAGAGGAACAAATGAAAGATATTCGGTGAACCATCAAGAGAAAGGGATCAAGGACCTGTGGCGATGCAGAAATGCTTCAACCAGTTGCAGTTAGCTGCCCAAAGCTTTCCCATCCAGGCAGAAAGGCCCTGTACTAGGCCCGAGTTCTTTTAGCAGTTTAGAACGACACATTGTAGACGTTAGATGTCCACATTATTCTCATTACATCCTTCCAATTAAATGACATGGAGCGCAGGGAGGAAAGGACCAAGGTCCACTGAGCACTTCCCTGGACCCCTACCAAGGCTCGCAGGCGCTGGCTCCCCTGTCCCCCAGTCCACTAATGGTTCTCCCCCGCTGGGCCCCAAAGCTTCTGCTCGTCTATTGGCACGCATTTTGACTAGAAAGAGGGCTCACACACAACTGTGTCCACAACTTTTCTATATTTCTGCGAACAAAAAGCCCCGAGATGACATAATTATCAACAGGACTTGGAATTAATACGACAACGCTGCTACCCGAAGCAATTAAGCACCAGATTTCCTAAACGTGAAATGGAAACTCAACAAACCTTCCTCTTAAAGTCACACATTACTTTATGATGAGCAGGATTTTTCACATTTACACTGACAGCCAGTTGCAACTGAGCTCGCTGTGACACACGATTTAAGCAATGAATTCATTCGCTACTATATCAGGGAGATGAAATAGCCCATAATGTATCTTTCACACCTTAAATTGGAGTCGGTAACTGAGGTGGGATGACAGAGTGGCTCTATTTATATTCACAGTGATGTGTATTAAAATACAGATAAACAGGGAAAGGCTATTTGTTACTTCCTGGAGAACTGCCATCACGAGCCCAGCTAACGTGCGTTTACACGTAGAAAAATAAACACTCTCGATCTAGAAATATGACCACACCAAATACAATGGTCTGGCACTGGAAAATGGAGTAAGCTGATTGTGTCAAAACCACCCTGTTGGCACCACAGCGATGCAGTGTTACCAATTGGAACGCTAGCAACAACAAAAAAGAGTGACACTTTCAAACACGCTGATCCGTGCAAAATACAGGGAAAATGCTAATGGTAGTGCTAAATGCTTACCAGGAAGTATACGTTGAGTATACTTTAGAAACATAAGACATCTAAGTGACAGTAGGACACATTATGGTGGCACATAATGTGAAGAATTCCTTTTCCAATTATGTGTTATTAGCAGAAACCTTAGGAGTTTCTGATTGTGGTGTAATGTCCATAGAGGGTCAGCCAAGGGGAAGCGAGCCAGGACTTCCTTTCAAACAAATGACTCTGCCCCTTTAGTGGTAAGGAAGCAGATGGGAGTCCCAGTCAGGATTTGTCCTCGTGGCTTCGTTACAAATATGCTCAAAAGAAATTCACGTCGACAAGCCAACAGTGTGCAGCCTGGTCGGACCTGAGAAAACATGTGATGTGGATTTCCTGCGAGCTCGCTGCCAAAATGTCAGAAAGGATTCCTGTAAATCGCCGAGATTGGAGCCCAATGAAAGAAAAAATAAAATAAAAAAGGTTGTTTGATAGTTACAGTTGATAAGAGTTTGCAGTTCTGGGACAAACAGTCTAAGATGTTGGACTGTTTGGGAGTTAACCATGGTCATGTGACATGGTGTGTGTCGGCGTGTCCAAGGCCGTTTGAACGACCGCAGGTCATTAGCCAACTGCTAACAATTAGCTTTGAGCTGCGCACAAACAATCACACACTCTCCATCTCCGTCAAATGTGAACTCTGGTTTATTCAGCCATAAATATAAAACATCTGTCAGAAAAAAAATAAAAATAAATAAAGATTCCATGAGGCAGTGGAAGCACGGGTCAGTGGTAGCGCAGTCCTTAGGAGACTGGGCCGTGGAGTGGAGGGTTTCTGGTTCAAGCCCTGGTTGTCGACAAAGGTTGGAAGGTGAGCAGGTGCCAGGACACCTTCAGAGCACTGCCGAGGTACCCTTGAGCAAGGCGCCGGACCCTCAAATGCTCAGATAGGGCTCTGTCATCAGCTAGCACTAGCTCCAGCACCCTCCCCACAACCATCGCAAGGGGAATAGTAATCAAGAAAAAGAAATGTCTATATATTCATTAGAAATTCTATGTGCACACACAAAAAGCCATAAAGTCGAACATGAATATACAAGCACCAGATATGCGAATAAGTGACGTACACGTATTTTAAAAACACACAATGCTGCCACACATATGAGCCACTGCTGCTGGCACGCATTTTTCATTTCGGCGCCGCACGGGTGGGTGACGATAGAGATAATACAGTGGTGACAGAGATGTCGGGGTTGGGAAGGGGGGGTAAAACTGTACAGGAAATTATGTACTTCAATTAAGACACGCGGAGAAGATATTAAAAGCTATAGCCCAGCGCCTGGGGACAGGATGCAGGAAGGGGGTACGCAATGGAAGACGACAGTTCAATCAGAACACGGCGCTTCCTCGCTGTGCCGCAGGGTGAAGGAAGGAGGGGAGAAATGGGACGACTAGCTTTAATAATGTACTTAAAATTCATGTACAGGAATGCACACGTGCAACGGACACGGTGAGACGCGCAGAACGACAGAATGGACCAAAGACAAAAGGGGTGAAATGAGCTGAAAATGTGTGCATGACTGGCGAAACCCTGAATGCCCATGAACGCATGAACGGGACCAAATGGGAATGTCCAACAGCAGCCCATGGGGAGCTCTGTTGGAGCGCGTGGTCTCTGCATTATTTTACATGGATTATGGGAGAATCCAAAGCCGGCCAAGAACCCACCACGCTCACATGTACCCAGTGTGCTCCGGTACATCCAGCCAATCGTGAAGGAGCGGCGATAGAACAAGAAAGTTGTGTCGTTTTAATGTCATTTCCCCTGACAAAATCAAAAAAAAAAAACCTCATTAAAGGCAGCATTTAGGAGAACATCTCCACTGATCCATCTTTCACAGGGGACACCATCACTAAATATGTCCAAGGATTATTTAGGTCCTCACGATGGTGCACGACAGTAGGAACAGGAGGGAGATTTCCCCAAAATTCCAAACGCATCAGGAAAAGCAGACATGGGATGGGTGACCTTTATCATGCAAACATCGCCAGTTAACGCTGAAATCACATATTTCGGCTGATCTAATTGCAAATCCGGATTTTTCTGCAGCCAGAGTTTGGTCCATCGATGTTTGAGGAAGGTTAGATCGGAACTTACCTGGCGTTAAGTGCAGCTTTGGCAGCTCTCGGTGAGGAGTCGGTGCATGGCAGCAAAAACACGTAGAAAAAACATTCTCCAAAATGCGTTTTCTGAAGTTACCCGTAAAGAGATGAAGCAGAATTTCAGTCGCAGTTAATCACACGGCGACTGAAGCAGCTTAGTGACAAGATACCGAGGTAAACAAGGGAAACCCAGTCAGACACACAGCAAATTCGCTGTTTTAAAAAAAACCAATATATATATATAAAGTAGGATTACACTCGACGAAAACAGTTTAAATGTCACAATAAAATGGGTGGTCGGAGAAGCTAACGAAGCACCGCTAACAAAAATAATAATTTTTTAAAAAGCCCATAGACGAAGACGACTAAAAATCACTTTTAAAAGCAGCTAAATGGTGTAAGGTAAGATAGCGTTAGCGCTAGTTCGCGTCGATGGATCCGAGGTTTTGAAAAGCCATCGATATTAGCCGGGATTTCTCTGAAGAAGAAAAACAAAACGCAGATTATTAAGTCGACGTTCCGTCAGTCAGCCAACTTGTTGTAAAGTGCAAAAAAATATATGGTTGTTGTTTTTTTTTTTTCCTGTTTAGGTCGTCAATGGGACGACAAGCCGAGGGCGGTCTACCGCAAATGCAAAGTGAAAAACGACTCCGGGGACATACATTCTATGTGAATCCAGACGGCGGAGCGGACAGTCATGATAGGCGTTCAGTGAGCTCTCGTTGACAGTGGTCTCGCAGCCATTTTGTTCAAACTAACAACACCGCATTTGCACTCTCCTCCTCCCGGAGAGCGGAGCGACCAGGAAGTGGCTCCGGATACGTCACTCCCGACCAATCACACGACAGCTCCTAACACCGCCCGCCCGCTCGCCCGCTCTCCGGCCCGCCCCCTTATCATTCTCCAACCTGCCAGAGAGGACGGTCAGATCCTGGCTCATGTTTCAAAGGTGATGGCCGAAGCGAGCAAGCAAGGAAGCAGCTGATATTAAGTCTTTAAAGAAGGAAACAAATGTCAGGCTGCTCTGGGGATGAATATGGAGACAATATTACATGATGTACTCACTGAAAACCTCAATAACTGGAGGTGTTACAGTTGATCCGCTATCATATAACATCAAACCATGTTGCTTAGTGACAACTGCGTAGAGAGTTCTCCGCAGGTTGCCGTTTCCCTCAGCCCCCTATAGCCGTTTATGGGCTACATGCCTCCTGTCAGTACCATTTTTAAATCTGTAGGTGTTGTGTTTACAATATAGGTTAAACTCCCACTGAGTCATCAACACACAAGTTAAGTGTTTTTAGTGGAATGTGAATTTACTAGTTTTGCTGCATAGTACCAAAGGTCCTTTGCGGAGACTTCACAAAGGAAATAGGTCCCACAAAGGTGACTTGAGTCCACATTTTGAATCTTGCATCACAAACTGAAACGTGTCTTAAAGGGACCAAGTGAAGTTTCCCTACCCAGGATGACCTTTGCCAAGAATCTTCTGATCACATGATGTCTAGAAACACAGGGTGCAAATTCGTGGCTATTCTCAACTTGATGGATGAGGTCGCCCTTGTGCTCTCCGAATCACATCTGCAGCTGTCTCACAGAAAGAAAATGTGGCCCCTGTCCATTCTCTGCAAGCCTTTCTCATGGAAATGGCTTCTCCGTGTCCAGTCTCTCTCTGTTCTCTCCTCTCTGTCTCTAGCACACACACATATGTCCATAGTGCAGTGGGAAAAGGTCAAGGTTGAAGTGCACAAAGGAGAATGTTGACCAGTGAGAACTCTTTAACTGAACTCCAAGCTTCCGTATGTCTTTCGGAGAGACTGCTAGTAAGAAAGCAAGGGGGCCCCTGGCCAGAAGTTTCCTTTCTCTCTTTATTTTAAGGCACGGTGCCCAGAGCTATTAAAATAGACCGTTCTAGCTGAATGGAGAAAGCAGATGTTCATACTCGGGGTTAAAAGAGGTGAGAGCAGAAACAAATGCCTTCAGAAAATTCTTCCAAGGTAATGTAGCTCATTGCAACTCAGACCATTTAAATGTACGCAGAAAATTGCTGTTAACTCATAACAATAAAAGTGTGTTTGTTTAAACAGTTGTGTCTGGGTAACCCCCCCCCCCCCCCACCCCCCCCTCAAAAAAAAAAGCCAGCTCAAGCATCAATTCGGTGTTTTAGCCCTGTTTCCACAGTAGAAACTCTTTATGCAAAGTGCCCACAGCAGCGTTAGCATAAATGTCCATACACCAGCACCTCGTCTCTCCAATAACATGCATTCAGTTTGACAACGGTGTGTTTGGGACGATGGACAGGGATGGCTTTATGCGAGTGTGCATACTTTTATCCTTCTATATTGCTAAATATAGGTCGTGTCTTATTTTAATTCACACATGGGTCTGTTTTTAGTGCAACCCGCAGATTCCTTTCATCGCCACTGTTCTCTGCCTCATGCCTCCACCAAATTTCCCCAGCCGCTATCACATTTGAGCAGACCGCTGACAGAAGCGAGCCAGCGGGAAAGGTCTGCCTGACACCCTGATAAAAGCGCAGCCCAGACAGCGACTGCGGGAGTGCAGCAAAGGCAATCACTCATTCCTCTCCGTGCACATGCACACGTCTCCATTTCCTCTCCTCCCCTTTTCCCCGCTCCTCTTTTTTCCTGTGGTCTCTTCCGCCTGTTGTTTTAATTCCCTTCTAATCACGAGCCACGTTCCGCATAAGGTTTTAATTTCAAGGCTGCCATGCATGGGAACCCGCCAGACATACACACAGGAACCAGTTCACGCAAGAACGCATGTGCGAACACCAAATCGCAGATCCTCATGCATCCTGCATTGGTATTTTACGTGCACATGCATATTTAATGCATCTGCTCTGTGGTTACATTTTATTATTTACACGTGATTCCCATGAGAGAAAGTATCTCCATTTGAAACATTAATAATCACACCCATTCATAAAAAGTTGGAACGCCATCATACAAATTACATAATTTGTACTTTACAAGTCAAACTATATTATGTGGTTTATGACAGGACAAATCAATTTATAGGAACATCAAATGAATTTCTAGCATTTAAAATAAATTGTTAATCTCAAGCTGAAGTTTAAAGCTTCTCTCCAAATGCATCATTTTAACATTTAATCTGATTGAGTTAACTGAACATACCAAATCTGAGTGGTAGCTAAATATTTCATGACAGTAGCAAGTAAAAATCAGATTGGGTATTAAGTCCCCAACACTGCATATGACAAAAAAAAAAGAGCTTTATAATCAGTTCCACAATGAAGAATATATAATGTGTCATTGGGTGTATGTCCTCTGGTGTTGATTATGAATACATGATCATGATCCTTCTTAACAGCCTGAATGTTATGCAAGTAAGCAATCAGAATGCAGGCAGGGGACTGCTGCTGCGCTCAAAGTGACATTTCCAAAGGCATGACTTGACATATGCAAAAGGCCTGTCACAAAGATAATTCTGAGAGGGGAAAGAGTCAAATAAAAATGAAAATAAAAGAAGCTTGTGAAGCAAGGGTGCCGTGGCTACTTCAAGGCAAATGGTAGTTGCGTCGACAATGAAGTGTTGAGGGTATTCTCACTTGGATTAGCAATCATTTGAGATATTTCAAACAATAGTGAAGAATAGTGAAATCCTGCAAACGTAATGCAAATGAGAGAGAAGATGGACTGCAAGTAGCCGAGGGCGTGAAAGTCCATAAGACAGGAGGAGGGCTCCTTTTCATTAACTTGCATTAAGACTATAGAGGTAGTTATCCTCAGCATGATGGAACTGGCTGCACAATGAAATGCACCTTCACTCTGCTCTAAACACACATTTGACAAAAGAATGTCGATATAATTGGAATGTCGGGCCTGCTTAGGACCATGTCTGCACTGTATTTGTGTGTCCATATGTGTGTGTGTGCTGTATGGGTAGGGCAAAGCGGAGCATCGCAGTGCAGCCGGACACTGTAACCGAGCTCGGGTAATTTCCCCTGAGGACTGCGGGCAGGTAAAGGCCAGCAAGAGAGGGTGGGAGGGATGGAGCCACGGAGGGAGGGGTGGAGGGATACTTGAAGGCATGGGAGAGGGAGAAGGCAAAGAGGCAGCAGGCGAGTGTGTCTGAGAATAATGAGGAATGATGCAGCAGTGGCAGTAAGCGAGGCACGCATGTTCACCCCATCAAATGAGCGCATCAACATCGACTCGCACGCACGCGTAACGGCTGAAAGCTGGATTGCAGCGGCTCCCATTGTAAACACATTAACATTCCTATTTTCATTTCAAATGCCTTATCTTGTTAATGGGCGTTTCTGAGCTGAGTCATTGTTTTTGTAATGAATTCATCCATTAATTACAAGTGTGCCTTTTCCTGATGACCTTGCTCTATTTTGTTACATGCTGCAGACCTTAATATTAGCATACATTAACACCAGCTTATCTTTCATCCCCAATTGCTAATACATTAAATTATGTCCCTCCGACCCACCAATTCACCTAAAAAAGACCAGCGTTTCCACGCCTGTGTGTGTATGTGTGCGTATTTGTTGGTTAGTACCCTCGCTTATTAACCCCTTCCCCCCTTTCTGCTTGCGAACTCATTACCGGGGTATAAGACCTGTGTGGATTTTATGGTGTTTTGGGAACTGACTGGTTAATCAGATTTATTGCACACTTAAGCTTAATTGATTGCCTTTATGGATGAAAATGAATAATTAAGAACAAACGAACCAATTTTCTGTTTCATCATTGTGAAATGACAATAATGACCCACAAGGGGGACGGGAGAAAGTGTCAAACAACAAAATACTAACATCTGCCTTTATACTTTACTGTTCTTAAATATACTAATAGTTCTCAATAGAAAGTAAGTGAAATTTGTCAAAGTGATCATGATTGTGGGTAAATGCATTGTCGTATAATGGGAAAAAATGAGATCCTCCCTCTGGGCTGACAGCATGACACAGTACTCCATCGTGTACTCTTCTTAAGTGACTTTGTGGTTTAATGAGAAAACCTTGCACGCGTAGCAGCCACTGAAAAATATCCTTTACATTTCTTTTCTGATATCATTACATGCATGGGGGCGGGGACTGGCCATTTTAGATTAACTTATAAAACTGTTTTTTTTTTCTTTTTTCCTATAGACTACTTTGATTTGAGGGGAAAAGATGATGAATGCATTAAATAGGAAATAGGAAAGCTCCATATGAAGTGCGCTCATTGCCCACCACACAAAACGCTTATCGGCCTTATCATATTTAAGTTCAAACAGGCAAATCTAAAGCCACCGATCCATTTTCCCGCTCGCTGCTTTGCTGTTTTATAGAGCCTCTGTTGTTGTGTTTAATGTTTCTATCATGATCCATGTGCTACGAGCTGTTATATATCTGCAGTGAAAGGACAGGCAGTGTATTAAGATAAAGGCAGACCAAACAGAGACAACATATCCTGACCTTCACATGATCTTCACCAGATCAATACTATCACCAGCACAGACGAGCGGTCGCAGATTAACCCAGCCGTCGAACAACCCAACCCTCTCCATACCCCCAGCAAACACACACACACACACACACACACACACACACACACACACACACACACACGCACACACACACACACACAAAACCACACAGACACGCACAGATCCTCTCCATTGCTCTGGTTTGTTAAGGGTTCTGGCTGTATTGATTGGTTTGTACTGACACACAGAGAACTTCTACACCTGCACAGTTGCTTGTTGATTTAATTTTTCACTGGCATGCTGACATTTCTTGCTGGTTGTTGGCGCTGAGCTTGTTATAGCTTCCTTTTTGTCATTTTGTAACAGTTTGGAATCTAAAAAGGAACACTGTTGTGTGCATTTGAAGTGGCAACTTTTGTCCCACTATGAGTCCAAAAGAATTGAAAAATCCTCATTTAAAATGTTATTTTATATACACTGATTGGGTATCATGTTACGGATATTTCAGACAGGGTTTTGTCCTCAAGGTTATTGGTTCAGAGCAGTTACAGAAGCTGGACTGGCCTGTTGAATCACAATTTCTTTTAATTCAAGTGGCTGCTTGGTGCGGGTGTGTCTTAGGTCTACCCGTAAATTACACAGCTCCAACCGATGTTCATTAAATACCAGCCCAGATGCTAATAAATAAACTCTCCCACTAGACATTTCCACTGATTATACAGATGCAGAGAACGAAGACCAGCCAATCCATATCTCTGCATCTGAAGGTGGCCAGGAGGCAACCATGGAACTCAATCCCACCACTAATATAAATGTTGCTGGCATGGCTACAGGCAAAGGCTGATATTTAGAAGTCCATTAACACAGGGTGGCGATGGGTTAATTCACTGTTTGTAGCTAGAGATCCAGAGAGACTTAAGGGCATATGAAGAACAAGAAGAAGACGAAGGGCGCCGGCATAAAATAAAGAGAATAATCAGCAGCACAACAGAAACAGTGATGGAGAGAGGGCAGAGGGGGACTGTGCATAAATATGGAGGGAGGTAGATTTGTATGTGCGGAGGGCTGGAGGGGGAGCTGGTTGTGGTGTTGATGGCTTTAGGAGAGGGGGGTTGTTTTGAGCATTGCTGCTTGCTATCATCCACCTCAGCCTGGGCGACAGATTGATTAATGTTGCTTTCCTCCAGCTGACCTCCAAGGTCACTGAAATAGTGGGTACTCAGCCTCTCCTATTCGCTACTGCACCAGAGGAGGGTAACGGCCATATAATATGCTCCCCCAGAGGCTTTTCTCCCGTTTCCCCCCTATTTCCTCTATTCGTATTACATTGAAATCTCTGACTGTCTCTTCATTGCTCTCCTTGGTCTGACCTTGCGTTTGAAGTTCAATCTCTCAACCCCTGCCTTTTCTTTTTCTCCCCTACCTGAATATTTTGTTCACTTCTAGCCAGTGCAATCTGAAACGCAATCAAAAGCGGAAAAATGGAAGGCATTTTATGCTGCTGCATGGAGAGAGAAAGGGAGGGGGAAAGCCCTGCGAGGGGATATTAGGGCACCTGCTGAATTTAGGTAAACACAAATATATTATAGACATACGCACACACACCCACACACAGAAAAGCGTTCTCTCTTTCTGTCTGCCAGGCGAGGTAAAGGTGTGTGAATAGAGTTGTTCTACATCAATAGACACTTGGCAATGCTGCACTTCCTCTTGTGCCAGCATGTCTTCGCACGGACCTGGCAAGATGAGAGAACCTGGAGTAGGTAGGGAAATCGGATGATGCGGACTCAAACGTGTTTGACTGAACTCATCAAAAAAAAATCACAAATCAACGATGGCCACTGTACTATTTAATACCATCATGTTGTCAAGGCTTTTATCTTTTTTGCCCCCTTTTTTTTGCATTGCAGGAACAAGTTATGAACATAATGGCAAAAAAACACTTCACAAGAACAAATTACTATATTAAATGGCTTCCTGTGCTTATATTGTTTTCTGGTAGTTACTTTTTTAAAAATAGTATTATGGACTACTGTGAGATTTGTTTTGGCAAATGTGTCCTTCATAACTGGAACTGAACTGAACAGTCCTGTACATACTCAAAATTAGTCATTTGGGATTTATTTATTCTTTTATTTAAGAAGTGTCTCAATTTGGCTGGTTGGGTACAAAACTAGAGCTGAATTCAAAGAATTACATTTAGGGACCAACTGAATATCTAAATAAATAAACTGGTGGCATCTGAAAATATGTGTAAAGCCGCAGTCAGTATAATCGTAGGCTGGCGAGTTAGCCCTGCTGTGCTCCATCAATTTGTCTCACACTCTGTACCCTTATCCCCCCACCCTCCTTCCCTTTTCTCTGTCTCTCCTTGTTCCCTTTTTCCAGTCCCATCCCACCACCCCACCCCGCCCCCGAACAGACACGCATACACAGACACACACGCACCCACACACCCTTGTGAGCATCATGAATCTTTCATGCGGCTGGCTGTGTAAATCCCTGAGGCGTGCTCTTGCAGACCCGCACACATCCGCTTTCATCACCTTGCACCGGGAGCGAGAGAAAGGGAGACGGCAGAGAGGAGAGACAGGAGTGGCGGGGAGACAGAAAGAATGTGGATAGACAGCAGACAGGCACAGACAAGAGAGGAGTGTGAGACGAATGAAAGGGAGAGGAAAGGGGGAATGCACAGGTGCAATCCTCTGTTCCTCTGACCATTGACAGAACAATACAAGAGCAAATAGAGATAGCAACGCAGATGTTTGCTGTCTTCCGTCACTGTCAAATAGAATGATACGGCCCACAGCCCTCACCGTGATGAGGAAGAGTTCCTAAAACATTCATTGTATCACAAAACATTTCACCAATGCTTGATACTTTTATTAGCCAGAAATTACACGTTAAGAGGTTTCCATGAGTGTAAGTGATGTGAAATAATGACGTTATCATACGTCTCTTGGGTCTCTAAAGTAATGCAGATGAATCGCATTTAATAAGATCTGTAACATATGACAGATATTGAGCAGAGGCAAAGCTGCACCAGCATGCTCAGTTAAATATTGTATCAGCAGATGACTGGATGGCCCAATCCTGGCTGGTTGACTGTGTTATTCTATCAACCTACCTCACTTCATTGTATATGCACACTCTTGTCTTTGGCACCCTATTTGACCCCCTTTTTTGCCTCACTTATATTATTATTTTATGTTATTTAATTCATTTTTAATTTTCATTTTTTACAGCACGATAAGCTAGAGAGAAGAGAAACGGTATTTCGGTTCATCTGTATGTTCAAAACATGGAGTGAATTGACAATAAAGTATCTAAAGTCTAAAATAAGGCTAACCATGTGCATGTGCTATGTGATATGCTATCTGGGATAACTGGCAGTTAATGAATGCATGTAGCTTCTTCTCTAGGTCTTCATCATGCAAACAGATGTGTAAGAAAAGTCTCAGCATAAACAGTCTGCAGAAAAGGTGGAACAAATGATAAACAGGGCTATAACAACACACACGCTCTCACAATTTCTCTAGACTTAAAATGTACAAACCTAAGCACACAATACAAAGGTTAGTTGTGGACAACCCATAGAAAAGGAGCTAAAGTGGGCTTGTATAGGGGTCGAGTGACATCTTTCATCATCAAGTACAGCTCAAAGTTGTCATGATTCTTGGAAACGTCTTGTTCACGCTCATTGATATTCTGGAAAACTACAGTTACTTCCTAGTACCTGTCTTAGATCATTGGAGTCTTTGAGCAGCCTTCACTGAAGTTCTGGACCTGGTTATTTCTATGATGTCTGTCCCAGCCACTGGCACAATGGTCCACCCAATGGAATGGTTTGATGTTCTTCTCTATAAGCTCTTCATCTCCTTTGATCTGAGGTACTCCATTCATGCCGAAGGGCCATTGTTGTCACGTCTTCATAGGTAATTCTTGTTACACCTTGGAGTTTAGATGTGACAGCGATTTATCCTTGCCTTTCCACATTGTGTCATTTTGGAGATATTTGTGGGTTTTAAATTTGGGTGAGCTCCTCAGGCAACAGCGGCATCTATCTCCTCATGAAACTGGATTAGAAGGATATGCAGACATGTTCCCCTTCCTGGGTATAATAAAGTGGAGAGGGTAAGAAGGTGCACACTAGGTGGTGGACAGCACATTGCTAATTTCACGCCTCTGCTCCTCTACCACCTTTTCTAGCGGCACGCTTTCTTATTCTCATGGGTTCACCTCCCCCATCTAAGCCTTACCTCCCTATGGGTGCTTACACACACAAACCCTTTTGTGATTTATCTCCCATCACATTCATCTTGCCCTCCTTGCCCACTGTTCCAATGCGCAGTATGTTAGAATTTGACAGCTAACCAGAACACATATTAGACCATTAAGAAAGAAAGAAAGAAAGAAAGAAGCTGGATTTGCATTTGTATGAAAGCTGCACTTGTTTATAGTGCACATGACACCTCTCTCACTGACCCCACTACTGATTGAAACAGGCTCCCTTATTAAACATTAATTGAACAACAAAAAGGTGGCAGTTCAGCAGTAGCGCTAACACTAGCACTAGCGACACAGCACTGGCATATTTCCACCCGGGCAAATGTCAGCGCAGCATTATTACTATCTTAATAGTCATAAATGTCAACTTCACAATACACCACGCATATAGAGGGTATCTTCCACTGGTAAATTCCACAAAATATCTGGAAATTATGTGACTCTTAGCTGTTTTTTTTTCTTTTTGGTAAAAATCGACACAGGCTTCCAGCACGGCATTTACAGCGCTGCTGGACGCTGCCTTTTGTTTGCACCTTATCGGACCGAGACAGGTGATAAACAATGCTGCTTTTCACATCACACATAAATTCACATGCACTCACACAATCACGTGCTCCCACACAAACACACCTGACAGGGAGAGAAGGGTGAATAGAGGATAAAGCACATGAGAAAGCAAACGTGCACATTGGATTTTAACCAAAGTACATGCCATAGGCAACAAGCATTAAAACTATGCATTTACCATAGAGCAGGTATTAAATCAGGAATAAGATCCCTTATCATGAATATCTTTAAGGTCACAAACACTGTGAATAAATAGCTATTCTGTGCCAGTTGTAACTTGTCTCTTCACAATTATTTGTATAATTGTATAATTATCACAATCATTATATAATTTGTATAATTATTTGTATAATCCTTCAGAAGTCTGAGGGATTTTAGACAACAGCAGTTGAGCTCATGGTAGTTCTAAAACCCAGACCAGAGATTTCACACTTGAACAAACTTTATTTTGACCCCAGCTCTAAAGGCATGTGCTCCTGCCTATAGGCTAACTAACCAATAATCATCATCCACTCACCCTCATCCCTTTGGCCAATTTTCTCTCCAATTCCTAAATTGGAGAAATCATCGCGAAGTAGGAATACATTAGGGAGGGATCAGAGCAAATGGCACATTATGAGTACTGTCAGAACTGGCCAATTAAAGAGAATTCAGACATTATCAACGCCCGTGTATCTGGAAAAAAATCTCAGTTAAGTTAATAATGTGCAATTAATCATCAGTCACTTAGAGCAGGATGGGGCGTAACATGGAAGCAGTCCTCATCTGCTGTCCGTCCACCCAGAGACAGTGAGTTTGGACTGTGGCCACTTGACATGTGCTTACAGATTTACCCAGCAGGCCCATCACATCATTTTCTTGAGATTTATTATTTATTCAAACGGCTATCAATGCAATTACAGACGAGCAGAAAAGAAAAACACCCGATCTACAATAGATATAAGCAGTTTGGGTTTAGATCCAAGCAGCTGCCAACTGCTGCTTTCTAGGTAATAAACGATCCAAGCTTGAAAAGGGGGTCCTGTTGGGGCTTTTTCCCTGGATCTTATAAAAGCTTTGATGCAGTCAAACAAAATGTTCTCCCAGGAAAGTTTTCAACTTTCAGTTTCTCTCCTTGTGCATTTAAATGTGTGCAGTTGTATCTCAACGGCAGAACCCAGAGCGTCAAATGAAATCAAGAATTATCTTCTGGCCCTCAGACATAATGTCGGTGTGCCACAGGGGCCCCGCTTGGGGCCCAGACTGTTTAGGATCTACATAAAGTAATTCCCTGATGCTTGCAGAGAAGCTGATATCCAAATGTATGTAAATGACACTTTTATTGCAGTTTTATTGCAAAAATGACCAAACAACAAGCCCCATCCATGACCGGTGCATGGGACCATTTCAAGGTCACAGTATTTATGTAATGTTAAAATTCATAAATCCACTCGTGAATAAAATTAACCTGATCAAAATCACATTTTTATTTAATTTCGCCGACCAAAGATGGCACCTTTCAACTCAAAACACGCTTTAACTTCAAAATGGGGAGGTTGGAAGAGATATCGGTCAGTTAGACAGGTATCGCAGATCGGCTTAGGGACTTAAATCTGATATCAAAAAAACATTGGAAGAGAAATAAGAATTTAATCCATTGCTCAGTGATAATGTTGAGACAGGGTGGACAGAGAAGGCAGGGCGGAGGGGGAGTGAAGGCAAGACAAGAAAGGGAAAAATTCTCTTCCACAGTTGGCTGATCTAGGAAATCCTGCAATATCGCAACAGCCAGAAAGCAGAAGCAGATGAGCCATGTCTCTCACATCCCTCATCCCCTCCCTCCCTATCCATCTTTCTGCCTTACTTTCCCCCCCGCTCTCATTCTCCAGATGAGTTGGTTTCTATCTTTTTCTTTCTTTCTCCCTCGCTCCTTTGTTCCCTCTCACTACCTTTTTGTTTGGTTTTTCCTTTCTTTTCCTCAAACTGCTCTTTTCTCTCCTCTCTCTCTGGATGTCCGGAACTGTCTGACTACTGCTCCAGCCAGACTATAGCCCCCAGTGGGCTCGTTTCCCATCTCCAGGTCTGATGCCAACCACTTGGCCAGCAAGTGGTGTTACAGCCAACATGCAGACAGCACCTGGTACTCTGCTGGACCTGATTAGGATGCATGCAGTGGACTGGAAGGAAGAATAGGCTGGAAAAGAAATGCTGCAGGTTAATATTCCTGTCCAGAGCTGAATGATGGGGGGATGAATAGAATGATAATGTGATAGTGTATAGCCTATAGCTTTGCAGGTTGTCTTTGTCCATCTCGATGACTGTTGAAGGCATGCGTGTGCTGCAGCAGAATACAAATAGTAAGTGATACAGCTAAAGATCTTCAGTCTGTCTCATTGTATTCTGAGCAAATGAACCTTCACCGGTGGTACGGCCCACTTCTTTCCACAAAGACAATGAAGACAATGGCTTGCAGAATAATAACTGAAGGATGGATGGCGCACGTTACACCGCAGGTCAAGTATGGATGAGCATATGCAGTGGATAATGGAAGGAGTAAACGGTGCACAACAAGGACAAATTGAGACGCTCTAACAAAGCAATTACATCTTCTAATAAAGCTGTAATTGTGTTTCATTATGGCGAGACGACATCTATTTGCGTCATCTTTTATTCCCTGGTTTGTTGCGCGATGCCTGCTCGCTAACCTCTGACTGGCTAAAACAGTGCCGAATATGTTTGGAGTGGTGGTTACACGCAAACACACACACACACACACACACACACACACACACACACACACACACACACACACACACAGGTTCAGACAATAAAGGAGCGGAAGTCTCCAGCGTTCCGACTCCGATCTCTCCATTGAGAATCTGTAATTATAGACCTCATCTCAAGATAAATCAATTAACACCAACATATAGCTTTTAATTTAATCCAGGGCTAATTAAAGTGAGGAGACATGTGGGAGGGTTGGTAGGAGGGAGGGAGGGAAAGGAGGTGGAATAGGGGTGGTGGAGGTAGAACAGCACTAGCGCTCTGTAGAGGCTGTGGGGACTGGCTCACGCACAGTAGAGATGATTGAAAAGAATTCCTCTGGCGGTTTGGTCCAGAGAGCCGTTGCCAGAGGTTCCACATTCCAAATCATCACCTGGAGCCATCCGACTGACAGGTGACCCTTTTAATTGAAATAATTTAGTTGCCCATTAGGCGACAAAGATCTAGACATGTAGGGGAAAAGAACGGGAGTGAGATAAGCGCCCTTGAAAACAAAAGTAAAGGAAAGAATAATGAATCTGTCGGCTTCTGTTCTATGCAGACGCAAGCAAAAAGCTGGCAGAGGCCTTGGGGCAGCTGACTGAGCCTCTCGCTACACAGAACATAGTGACGCTCCTGGCCAACAGCTTTGATGACTTTAACCAGTAACAAAATCAGTGCATTGATGAAAAGAAATTGCATTTGTGCGACATGTCTGTGTAAATGACACTGCATTTGTCAGGGTATTTGCACATTGTTTTTATTGCACAAGCTGGCCTTATCTCCTATATTGCCTTAGTAATCAAGAGCAGAAATCTCTACGGGTTACACCATAAAGAGCCATGCTGATGGAAATTGTCTTCAGTGTTGCATTAGTGCAGTTTATTAGATGTGCTTCCGGTTCCACTGATTATCTACCCTTTCAGTCCCAACACCCCACACCACTATCGTCTCCTCGCTCCCCACCTCAATATAATAAACAGCGGGGAAGTGAAAGCAGCTGTAATCTCAAACATTGATGGAGATGGAGAACCTAGGCTGGTGTGTAAGGTCTCAATAATTTAGCTATTTCATCATTTCATTGAATTTGGATTGTAAGAACGACACGATAGTTTGAGCAGGAAATCACGACAGAAGAGGATGGATAAACAACTGTCTCATTTCTGTGCTATAAGTGATGACAATATCATTAACCTTAGTCTGAATACAATCCAACAATGGTTCATTCTATTCCTTAGGCTAGCGCTCATCAATTCAGCCATTTCTTTTGAGTAAAGTAGCCAACTTTATAATAATGAAGATGCCAGGGCATGAATAAAATGTGCGGCTTGTGTAGTAATCAAGTCAAGAGCAGGTGGGAGAAGGTGGACCAGGAAGGGCTGCTGTCCGACTCAGACTGGAAGGTATCTTTACTGGAAGCTACACATGCCCCTGCAGAGTTTAAATTGAATTTTTGATTTTTATTTTTAAAAAAGCATCGATAGGAGACAGCGGTTTGGCACATAACTGGGGCTTTTTGCTTTCCTCTATTGGGTCGTAGCAAAATTGAATCCAAACTTTCTGGCAGGCAACTTGTTTCACCTTTTGCAGAAAAAAAATAATTTAATGTGTGTTAGAAAAAAAATGAACCTTTTTGCAGCTGTTAAACTGTTACAGTAAATAGTAACATCTGTTTTTTTTGGCAAGAAACTGTCTTTAACACAGCTTCATCGTTTCAGCTCAGCAAAGCGGATTCAACCTGTTGTAACTCGTATCTGTGGACCGCAAAACCCTTTTTATTATTCCTTTTATCAGCCTCTAATCAATCTTAAATGCACAATTAAACAGTTGCAGAAAAGTGTCTGTGGAGGTAAACTTGGACAAACTAAACTGGGGAAAAAAACAAATAATGAGGTAAAGAAAAGAACACCCACTGTCAATTATTGATTAGTATCAGCATGTGTTGCACATATTAGCTTTATCGATGTTTTGTCTTACTTTGGCTCTTTCAGGGTGGTTGCTATTAAGCAGCTCTTTCATAAATGGAAAACTGGCATTTGCTGTCAGTTTTGTCATCAATTATGACAAACTCAACAGCTTCCTGTAGTTTAATTTGACAGCTTCTGCTTTCAAATCATGGAAGTCCACATTTGTAAGTGTCACGCAAAGTTTTAGGAATAATGAAAAATGTAACTGATGTGATTTCACAAAACGTACAATTTATGGGTACATTTTGTCAACTTGTTGTGATTTGTGCCTTTGTTTAGTTTGGGGGTGTAGTTCAAATTCAGTTGTGACGTGTCTACTTTTAAAGAACTGAATGAATTTGAAATTTCGCTGGAAGGGAGAGTGTGAGGGATGCAGGCATATTCATGTGGCTGGCTGAGCTGCCTTCCCGCTAGGCAAGGGTAATTAAGGTCCAAAATTAAGTTAATGAGGCCATTAATAACTCTAAATACTTTGGACAAAGAGGAAAAGAGGGAGAAATGCATGCAAAATAACCAAGAATCATAGATATTTGCTTCTCAGTGCATTTCTGTTTGACCGCTAAACCGTTCTGATGTTTCCAGCACTGTAATATTTAGTAGCTCACTATAATAATCCATATGGACACAGCACACTGTAGTTGAAGATTTTATGTGTGTACATAGAACATGAGGCCAGTCTTGCAAACCCTTTTAAGCCCAGAGGGATCATAAAATGCTCATTAATTCCTTAAATTAGCTTAAACGCCCCTATTCAACACCACCTTCATGATTATTTTTTGCTTATTAACGATTCCCTAAGTGGGCTTCTGAGGTTAGGTCAAATGAGGGAGTGTGCATGTTTGTGCGTGCGTGTGTCAGAAGAGATGAGAGGCCAGTGCACGCGCAGACTTAACCCTCCCCTCCCAACTTCCAACTACGGGTCCATTGCTGTTGCCTTGGCGACGCTGGCTGGCAGCCGATAGGAAAAGAGGTTGGCAAATGGAAAATGTCAATTACTGCTGAAGATACGTAGGGACTGCACCAGAATAAAAGACAGAGGGAAAGAGAGATGAGGCACGAGATGGGGAACAGAATGGACGAGAAGAATACAGAATAACGTGGGTAATGTGGTAGAAATGTGATATACGTGCATGTGTGAGCATGTGTGTATCTTGGGGGTAGGTAGGGGTTGGAACCGGGTGCTAATGCAGGAGACGAGAGGCTGAATCCAGTGCCGGTTTCTGTCCGCATCTATTATAGCACCTTTCCCTTTCTGTGACAGAGCGCTTCTGCACCACTCTCTTCATTATTCCTCTCTTTCTATCTGTCACCGGCGCTGTCGCTACCCCTCATCCACAACTTCGGCACCGGCCTTTACCTCTAACTGGCAATTTGATTAAGCCAGGGAGATAAGGTTGCACTGAGACGAGAGGGGAGCAGAGGAGAGCGGGGGGGCGTGGGGGAGCGCAGGGGGGAGGTGTGCTAGAGCCATTCGGCTGTAATCACAGCATTGATCTAAGCATGTGGCCGGTGCAGATTACGGAGCGGAGTTCGGTCCATCACGGGCTCTGGAGTCACAGATAATCATGTGTGTGCACGCCAGAGCCTATAGACATTTAGCAAACCATGCATGAATATCCTGCGTGATGCATTCATGTGTCTCCCCTTTGCGTGTGTGCATATTGAGCCATTTTTGGCAGACACATGCATAGGCGTGTGGACGTGTACACACAGAAATAAGCACATCCCATTTGAGCTTGTATCACCACAGCCCTAAGTTGAATTAATGTATCCCTACCCCCAATTCCAATTTTCATCTGAGGTCTCTTGACCCTCCTACTCTGCAGGCACATAATAGTCCATTTGGGGGGTTTGCAGCAGGCATTACCCACAGAGCATGGAGACGGTGAGCTAGACTATATTTCCATAAGACTGGGACACAGAGGCCCTTCCATACATATATTACCTCCTTTGTGTCTGAGAGGTCTCATGTGGGGCTACATTGATGCATGTGCAAAAGCTAAGCGTATATGTGTACCCGTACACCCCCGCCACCACCACCACCACCACACCGACACAGGATGCAGATGCTAGATGACGTGATAACACATTTAGAATAGAGTGTGTTATAAAGTATAATTACAAACATGAACGTTTTGTCGGTCGGCCTTTTTGAACGTCCACATTTACTCAGCCAGGGATCCACACTCAACGCTTATGTTGTCGAGTGTTTAATAGTCGAGCTGAGATTTTTGCTTGTCAGAGCAGAAGGAGACCTGCTCTCTTCATTCAAGGTCATTCTATATTAAACAGACAATTAGGTTCTATCACTTGTACTTGTTTTCTTTTTGATATAAGGCCCATAACTTTAAAATACACACCGTGCAACACGTTACAGAAAAAAGGACAAAGTCTGTAGGACAGCACCAGATCTGGTTCCACCCATGCAGACTAACTGGATGGGACTAGATAACAATTATTTATGCACCTAACCTTTCATTAAATTCAGGAAGTTTGAGTGGAGTCTCATGTGCTTCTTTTTTCATTAAAAACTATGTGATTATTATTATCTAGAAAAGGCCAGACTTGCTTGAATAAACATCAGCCAAATGCAGTGTTTGAAAATGGATCTGACTGAAACCAGATTTTTCGTTTAAAATGCAAAATATCTCCGGTTTTCCGGAATAAGTCTGAAAGCCATACGTTCTAAACGTGAGTGTAAATTACCGCCTGGTCTAATAGGACCAGGCTGTTATCGCGCAATCATTTGATCAGAAGAAAGGAAGACCGTGAGAGCACCTTAATGAGGACATTGCTCAGATTACTCACATCAAACACAGTAAAAAAAAAGAGTCCCCCTCTCTCAGAAGCACACACACACACACACACACACACACACACACACACCCTTCACATTCAAACTCTCCACAAATATCAGCAAACAGCTGACATTGCTCTCTGTTGACCCAGTTCCGATGGTATCATCTCACTTCAAAGTGAGAGAGAGAGGGGGAATAAGACTAATGGGGAGGGGGAAAACGAGCGGGGATTAAAGTGTGTAAAAGGGAGTAATTGACCACTGCTCCTGTATCTGAGAACCGTGAGGCGCCTGCGTCTCTGTAGGTACGCGTATACGTCGGGTTGCCTCCAGGCACAAACGCACTCTGTTCATTTACAATTTCCATGCTGCTGCTGTTTGAAGCCCACCACTCGTCTTCATTTGGGATTCACACACGTCTGCCTGTGGCAGATGGTTATTTCATCTTCATCTCTGTTACACACATGCACACGACCCAAGTTGGCATTCTGATGAAATAAGGTGGCATCTGTGTGTGTGTGTGAGTGTGTTTTCGGTGGTAGGGGAATTCCAAAGTAACATTATTTCAGCATAATTGGCTGGCGGGAGCATTTGGAGTTAATTGGTTGGCTGACAGCGTAAACCCTTGGGCTTATGGGTATTGTAGTATGGATAATGCAGATATACAGAGCAGTTACTTGGCCTGCCTGAGTAAATTGTCTAAATGCCTGAACAAATGTATCAGAGACAACATGGTTTGAAGATATTCACATTGGAGACCACAAAGAATCACTACTTATTTCCCTTAGCTTCCGTGGTTACAGTGGGAAATAGAATCAATATGAAAGGAATGAAATATGGAAATATTCATTAGATAGGTCTCCACTGGTGTATGTGATTTTATCATTTCTAAATTCTTTCAAAATCAGTTTGTAATTCTATCTTGTTGCGCTTCGAGCGTTCTAAAAATTTAGTTGAGAGTTTGAGACATTAATCATGATGGCTTGTTTGGCTTTTCTTTGGCAGGCATTTATCCAAAAAGCTTTTGTAACACAGCTTTTCAGTGTCAGTGCAGAGCTAAGCAGTCCAAACAGGAAATCAAAGTTAAGAAAGTCCCGAAGTGAACCGAGGCCCCCCGAGGCCAACTTTAACTTTGGCAGAGCGATGTGCGAGATGCTGCCACCTACAACAGAGTTTCGCCAGGCCTGTGCCCTGGTAATGAATTCTGCTCGGTGCAGAGAAGCAGAGAAAGAGCCCTGGGCAAACACAAACAGCGGCTCCCAAATCTGCAGCAGTAAGCCTCGATCAGACGCCGAGCATGCTGGCTGCCTGTCTGCCAAAACACAGCCTGGGACACCAGTTCAGAGGGGAAACAAGGGGAGAAGTTAAAGACGGTGAAATCGGAGCAATTCAATGACGTGGTCACTGCATCAAGAAGGCTGTAAATAAATCACCGGTGGTTAATGCGAGACTACGCTGCGGTGCGAATCAAAAGGACGAAGCCGCTGCTTCTACAAAGAGTCAAGGGGAAGCGGGGAAGAGCGTCGCCTGGGAAAGGTCGACGCACAGGCGTAAAACTGGAGAGCTGGAGCGGGGAACGGTGGAGGACTGAAAACGAGTGCTGCCAAAGACTGTTGGCCAGCGTCAGGTGCACACACGAGGCGACAGATGACGGTGACGTCGGAGCTCCTATTCTCTTTATTTGACCTTCCTGGAAACAAACTGGACCTCCAGCTTTAGCTCACAGCAACAGACGGGAACTACGCTGTCTGTTGCTGTGAGCTAAAGCAACAGACGGGAACTACGCTGTCTGTTGCTGTGAGCTAAAGCAACAGACGGGAACTACGCTGTTCTTCAACAACAAAGGCTCGCGATGTATAATAATCCAGCAGATACTTGCAGCAATCTGTTGACAATAAATTATCAGCCTCAAATAAATCTATCACATTCATGTTATTTGTAATACACACACACACACACACACACACACACACACACGCACGCACACACACACACACACACACACACACACACACACACACACACACACACAAACACACACACACTCTTGCGACGATTAAAGTGCTAACTCGGAAACACGATTTACATCATTATGATTATGACTGTCATAATTACGAGCACCGTTATCACTCTCATTATTAATAGCAATGACACTATTATTACCCTGTCTGCCAGCATGCTACTGAGTCTGCCGGCTAATTACTGCGTCTGACGGTCCAGGCGCGGGGCTGGTCCACAGCCCCAAGGTCAGAAACCTTCTCCTCCTCTTGTCAAGAGGCTCTAACACTTACTTAATTCTGCCACTCATAATCTGCTTTAATCTCATAAACGATACTGGAAGTGCTAATTCTCCCATTTGCAATTTATTAGCGTGTGTTTGTGCAATGGAGACCCAGTAGTGCATTACTGTCACAGCTAATCCAATTAGCCTGGATGTATCTAGTTGGGCCTAAGGGGAAACAGGAGTAGAGGAATGGGGAAGCAGATGAGAGGCTCGGGTAGATGGAGAGCCCCGCTGCGAGCAGAGCGCATTAGGGAGACTCCCTCCCTATGCTGCGTGTGTTTTATCACTTATTTGATGGGCTGAAAATTGTTGTATGTTCTCAGGAAAGCGAGAGATGGTGAAAATAACCGCGTTCCCCTCTGTTTTGCTCATGCTGTCTCAGTGCCTACACAGCCGAGGTGGTGCCACAATGAGGACCTTATGGGACATCGTTTGGGCATCGTGTTCTCTCCCATATGTTGTTTCTTGGTCTGCTCGCATATCAAACTACAGGATGAAATAAAAAATACAATATTTGGCTTCGCAGATGACAGTAACTTCTGAAGTTTTTGACAAAAGTCTTATGGGAGAAAAGGGAGGTTGAATCCTCTCTCCTTTATCCCGATTCAAGGACAAAAAAGGGAATATAGCTTAATTTTCCCAAGGGTAATCTCTTTAAACCGTGCTCAACTCAATGCTGCAGAACATCCTCGCTCCCAGGCCATGGCACGTGATGCCTAAATGAGTGTCTGCATCGCTAAAGCTGCAGATTATGCTGGATATTCTTGCTCTGCAGGGGTTAAAAGTGAATAGGACATGACATTGGGCCCCTTTACATAGTCATATTCAATCATTTCTGAAGCTATCAGATTATCCAAGTGATCGTGTATACGGCGTAATGTGATAACGGCAGTTATCTGATGATGTTTATCATGAGGGATCTGATTAACACGCCTGCATTTCTCTATATTCTGCCCCCCCCCAAATAAGCCTGTCTAGGAATATGTAAAAAAACCCAAACAGAAGTGACGCTCAGCAGCAATGTGTATTCCATTTTGAGTGGCCATAAGTGATGCACCAACTCCAAGAGAAATCTAATGGAAACATATAAACAAGGGTTTTTCCTTAGATTTCTGAAGTGTGTGTAAATGTGTCAAATGACGACTCCCAAATGTGTTTATTAAGACTGGAGACAGCAATGCTTCCTTATGAAAAGCAGCCACGTGTGCAGCTTTAAATTTGGACAATATTCGTTTCAAAATCATCCAAAAATGGTTGTGATTTGGTTTGAGGAGCCATGGAAAATCGAGAAAGAACCCCAACATGGAGCTGCTGCAATTTGGGGCCCACCTGAACGGGGGTTGAGCCTGAAGCCGAGAGGTGTTGCGGCAGTAAAAATCAGACCGGCGTGATGTTACACGAGAAACGACCTTCTAGCTGATCTGTGTGGCAATAAAAGGCACAGAGACAAGAGATCCATCAGCCTTAAAGGTGTGACTTTCACTGAAGTAAACAAACAAACTACAAAACGTTCCAGTGGGGATAATAATATTTGCAGAATGATTCATTAAATCCTTCCATCCTTGTTTCAAACAGCTTCCTCTGATTACCCACATAAAATGTTTTGACAGACGTGTGACCGAGGCTTTAATTAACAAAGACAGGATCTTACACGTGGGACAAAACCAGACAGTAAATATCAAAATCACACCTCCATCATCCCAGCAATTATCATTTCACTGCACACAGACAGAATAGGGATAAATGTGCGTTTTAGAAATTACAGGCATTTGTGTGGGGCGGCTAATTATCGCAATTAAAATGGACAAATTGTTGAAAAGAGGAAATTACAACTTTTAATTGATTTTTTTTAAAGCTACTTCTAATTCTGTAATAGGGGGATCAAATAAAACAAAGCACATTCGCAAACACACACGTACAGACACACATGTTGAAGGTTGCACATGTGTCTCAACAGGACAAACCCCCCCCCCATATAGGTGTGATTCAAAGGAATAATCAACGTTCAAGGCGATGTATAGCTTACCGGCCGATCACAGGCCATGCACTGCATAGTATTAAGGCAATCATAATCCCATTAAATTGTATTTGTACTCCACACACACACACGTGCGCGCGCATTAGTGGCGAAATGCAATAATTCAAGATTTACTGAAAATGTCTGCCTTTTTCCATGACTTTAGATGGCCCAGTAATGAGTATTCACCGCACACTAATTCTGTTTCCTTCCTCTGATGGAAAAAAGCACAAAGAAAAAGGGGTCAAGCCGTTTCTTAGCAGACAAGAGCCATTTTGAAAATCCATTAGTGACTCAATGGAGAATCGTTATCGCCATGCTTAAGCATATAATATTCTGGCTTCAACTTTTTTTCTTTTATGTCTTCCTGGCAATTTTGTCCGATTCTGAAAATGCCACGTGAAAAGTGGGGAGAGAGAGTTTCTTTTAATGGAGCAAGTGGAGGATGTAGAGGGTTTTTTTTTTTGTTTTTAAAAAAAAACTTTTTCCATATCCGGGGGAGCGACTTGACATCCTTCCATTAGCAATCATGTCCTTTCTGTGGCAGAGCATTTTTTCTGGACCTTGTCGAGGTAGGATAGCATTCTGTGTTTGATTCTGGGGTGCTTTAATTGGAGCTCATCGCAGAACAAAATCATATTTGCTAAGTTTAAAATATAAAGTGTGCAGTAATAGGAACCGGGGGGGCTACTGAGGCACTTGCACACAGATATCGGAGTACATAGATCTATTCCCATCATTTATTATGCAGCTTTTCATCCTCAAGGTGACTTCTGGTATTTTCTCTACCTTTTCCAGGCCCAAACCAATGCAGTGGTTGGCTTTCCTTGTAATTTAACTCTCTTTGGTGGCCCATTATGTGCAACATTAATGCGTAGATGCACTATTTCAGGCTTTTATACATCGTGTTCTTGGCCATGCACATGCAAGGTGTAATATAGAACTGCTGTGAGAAGGTTCCGGACTACACTGTGGGGCTTGAGCCGGTGTTCCTCAGTAAAGTCTGAGGCTGGAATTATTTGCCCTCTGTGGGTAGAGACTTATTAAAGGTGCTATCCGAATCCCTCAGGAGCAAGTGAGAAGATGCAGCGGCTAACACACAAGCTAAATGCAGGCTGTTTACATTCACATACAAAGACAACCTCAAAACACACACAAATGTGCACACACCCAACCCGTGCGTGTGCTTTTTGTTTTAGTGGCAGTCGTCTCAGCATTGAGCTGCCACGCTGGGCCTACAGATCCCTGTAGAACAACAGCCCAGCGCATTTAGGTCTTGATCATGGCTGTATCACATGGAAAGCAAAGTTCAGATCTACAGTGCAAGACAGCAACACAAACAGGAGGGGAAAAAAAGGAATAAATGATCCAATTTTGAAACAGAAATGCGCTTCAGTGGTGACACGATAGGTTACTGCAGTCTCCACCAACTGAAATAACAAAACCTCATTTTTTAAGGAACATTCGGGAACACCTTGAGCCTCTGGCTCCCATTTTCCTCCCAGCACCCCAAACACACGTGCGCACATGCCCAAGAAATCTCATTTTAGTTTCTTCTGTCAGAAAAATGGGATTTTCTTCGGAAAGGGGGGGGGGGGGGGGGGATCTGCTAGCTGCAGAGGGTCACATCAAGAAACGAGGGCTTTATAATCACTGATGCCAGATTTGATGTCAGCTGCAGCATAAGTGACCATCTATCACCGGTGCACGGCATGTGGAGAGCCCTCTTTATAGACAGAAAAAGGCCCTCTCCCTTCGGACCACTCAACTGCCCTGCAGGAGGGATCGCGTACATTAATGACCCGCCTGGTTAGAAACATCCGTGCACGAACAGACAAGACGTTAAATGCACACATGCACTGATCTGGATTGCAACCCACAGATAACCAATAGCTACATCTCTAGGCATTTGTAGCACACGCTATCATTCCGATTTAAATTCAAAAGGTTTGGAACCAAATGATTCCAAACTCTACATATTTGCACTGTCAGGTTGGCCCCAAGGTAGTTTCCTGTATATATATATATGTCATTTCTGTGATCTGCGATATACTGTATCCTCAAATCTCTGGATAATGGTGTTTGTTGTTGCAGCGCGGGGTTCATTTGGTTGTGATGGATGTGTATGAGGGAGGGAGGACACTGACAGAAACACTGTTTGTTTTTATCTCTGGGATCGTTGCTAAACCATGCATGTAATTAGCTCCACAGACTCCATTTATACATTTTTGTTCCTCGCTCATGTGTGATTATGTGCTAATGCATGGTTTCTGTTTGCGAGTGTCCAACGTGGTGGTGGTGTGTGCGTGTGTGCGTCCATACGCGTGCCTGTTGTCCAACAGCAGTAGCATTGCCAGATGCTAATCTGTGCTGAGAGTCATTATTGGTATTTCCTGGTCCATTAGACTAACGCTCAGGGATAACGCAGAGAAGTGGATGCGACCTTATGCCAACAGGGGCTAATCATGAGGATCACCTCTTGCTGTGAGTTGGGCTATGACACTAAATATCCCTGATAGACACGAATCCCAAGGATTGGAAATATAAATGATTAATTTTTGGGCGATTTTATTACGCAATTTCAATAGAACATCTCAAACATTGAACCCTGAGTGGGTGATTTGATTTGACAGGAGTGCTAACATCCCTATTGCTAGGAAGAGGATTTGAATAATTACATTGTTCTGAATGTAAAGAATGACTGGTTTGGGGTTTCATAGGATTAAAAATACATCTTGGGGAATTCTGAACCTTGAAACTAAGCAGAACCAAAGCATGCCAAAAGCTTATTACCCTAAAATCACTGAAAGCCACCGAGCAACACTTAAAACAGTCCCAGCATGCGGTTTCCTATTGCCAGGCAAAGGCACAGCAAGGCACCTCTAATCTGCATATCACCTGATCTGACCAATGAACTGCTTCCTGTTTAATCATTCCATTTGACCTAGCAACCAAAAGCCCCCAACGCGCCCTGCACTGGCGAACGATTAAATAGTAAATATCTGCAGGACAGTGCCAAAAGCTCAAATACTGATTTACCCCCCCCCCAAATGAAAGGTTTTCATTTTTTAATTGCTCATGAGCTGCACCAATATTGGTGACCCCAGCGACCCCTAGAGGAAACATCAGCAGTCATAGGTTTACCTGGGTTAAATGTATATATACTATAGATGGCAGTGGAAAACATTAAAATACTGAATGAAGACTGGACCCCCGAACATGTATCAAGTAAGAAAACTGCTTTTCTGTTCATCTACAGTTGACATGGTTCTATTTGTGTGTCACTTCCTGTCTCATACATTTTGTTCAGGCCAGCTCTTGTAGACCGAGGTACAGCCTAACAGAAGCTGGAGAAAAGGGCTCCGCCAACTCCCAAGGCCAAAGAAACTGCAGAGACGTGCACAAATATGTGCACGAATAGGCAGGAATAGCGAGCTTCCACGCAGGGGGCAGCTACAAAGAGACCCCATTGTGAGTAAGCAGTCAAACAGAGGTGGCCTTGGGCGGAGGGAGATGACTGAACCCACCGTTGAGGGAGGGGAACTTCAAACAACCACAGGGATGGAAAAATGGTAAGAAGGATGGGGGTAAGAGAAGGACGAGCAGGAGGTCTGCTTAACACATGAGCCGCTTCATTAGACCTTGCATGACTTGACTTATGGGAGAAGGGTTAGGAGAGGAAAAAGGACAGGTAGGGGGGAGAGTAAAAGAGAAGAGAGACCCCACTATTAGGGCGGTTCGACACCTTTCGGCCTGGTGGATTTCCTCATCTGCATAATAGGCTGACCCCCCCGTGTTTCGGGCTCATTAGAAAGGCAGACAGCAGGGCCAGTCAGACACGAGGCTGTCACCTCTCTGCTCCCACCAGACACCTCTGGGAGACGGGGGAATGAAAGGAAGATGAATGGAGAAGTGGTCAGGGAGAAAAAGGAGGAAGGGATAGAAGGTTTTGCCCCGGGTTTGAGCGGCGGAAGACGCAAAGAATGGCTCCCTACGCAACAATAGGCAGGAGAGGGGAAATCTGCCTGGAAACAGACGGTAAGTGGGAGAACCGCTCCGCTGTGATTTGCCCGTCCAATGATGGAGACGGTCGATGCATCAGCAAGCACGGTTAAAATAAAACCGCACGTTATCTCGCCGGGACAATCCAACTGAGGAAAAAAGATCAACTCTGTTTGTTATTTACTGCTCATATTCCCCTGAAGAAAGGGGCGATCGAAGATTAACAATGGCTGCTTTCGGGCTTTTATCAGAACCACAAAACACGCTCGAAAGCTTATTAAATCAAATACTGGCATAAAGGAAAATGCTACAATGATCAGTGCTCATAAAAACAAACAGGCTGCTTAAGAAGCGGGACGCAACAGCGGTTAACTGACAGGCGGCTGGTCGTTAGTTAGGGATCCTCCCCGGAGATGCTCCAGTGACATTACATCTTCTCTCTACTATTGATTAAATCCAGCGTCCCTGTGCCAGACTCCCTCCCGAACAGACCCGTGGGTCAGAGGAGCCGGGTCAAGGGTCATAAGATTGATGACCTCATTTGGCCGCTTCACTGTCGTGGCGGTGACGGGTTACCTCGCCGCTGACTGACCGGGCGGGTTAAGCCAGCGTCACGTCATGTCTGCAGGGAAATCATGGTTGGTTAAAATCACCACCACACGAGGGGAAGAACTTAAGCATCTGGAGGGGGAGAAATCAGACACGTGCTCTTAAAAAGAAAACGATTACAATGCAACACTGCTCATATATCAGGAAATGATCAGTCTACTTCCTGGTTTTTTTTCCCCCTTCGTTTTCCTCCCCAGAAATTACATCATCTCGCTCACGTGGGCAGAAGATTTCACGGACAAGTGCATGTGTTCATTAGAAACACGAGACGACAATGAAAGGAATGGAAGCTATTATTGTGAATTACCACTTCAATTAAAATACGCTTTGTCTCAATGTCAAGTGCAAATGAGTGCTGGCGGGAGCCTTGTGTGTAATCAAACACACATTTGGAACGCTCATAACAGTAACCAAACACACCGTATCCTTCAGCATGCAAAACAGGCAATCATGATGGAGACACAAACCCTTTACAAATCATCTCTCTGTACTCTCGCCCGCTCCTTCACACACACACAGAGCACATAGATACACACTCCACGACCATCTCCTGTGTCTCTGCCACCATTTACATTAACCGGCCTCGCCTATTATGAAGAAATGTGGACGTATGCGGGCCTCTTCTCCCCCAAGTCGCCCTCCCCAGTCTGGTGTTTGCTTTATTTTGACTCACTGGTTTGTTTTAATAGACAGGAGAGGAAACCCAGCTAATAAATCAGGACCTGTGGTGAAGAAAAGCCTTAAATAGGATATTAAGATTCATATCAGCGTCTCCGGTTGCAGACTGACAGCTACACAATCACACAACAGTCTGTCCCAAGTCAAATTGTCTTTGCTTCTGCAATAAGAGGGAGGGGGAAAAAGGGGGGGCAAGAATAAAAAGTGAAGGAAAGAAATGGGAGTTTGAGTGCTGAGAGGGTTCTCTGTTGCAGCTTTTGTGTTCATGGCTCAGCTTCATTACTGTGACAGGCTACGGGACGGTGCGTGTGTGTGTGTGCGCGTGTGGTTGTATGTAAGAGAGAGAGAGGGAGCATGTATTTGTAGCAAGATTGAATTTGTGTGCTTGTGCCAGCTCCCGGGGAAAATGTGCATTAGTGTGTGTTTTGTCTTGGATCTGCACCGTGAGCGCACGCTCGCTCCCTGACTTATTTACTCCAGAGGCTCTAACCCCAGGTACAAAGCCCCGCTCAGGGTAATTGCTTTTTTTTTTCTTCCAACTCCACGCTTCACGACTCCTCTTTGTTCCTAACTGCTCACACGCAAGACGTGACAATATTGGTGACGAAGAGCGTTTCTGCGAGCATATGAAGAATAAATAAGAGCGTCTGGATGTGAGCGTGTGTCTCCGCATCGATATGAGTTGGGGTTTCTTTTCAATCTACATTGTCCTATAAATGAAATGACAAGCCTTGAATTAAAGGATATTTAGTTGAATCAGCGACGTCCACTGAAATGTGAATATAAAAACAGAGCACAGAGGAATCTTAGATCCTGTCATGTGTTCGGCGTTCGACCACCGTCTCATCCACCAAGACAAAAACTGCCCCCGTATTCGGTCTATTAGTCTGTTAAGTAATGCATTTAACACAGTTCCCATAATTAAACCCAGCGTACGACTGAGCAATCAGTTACTTGCATTGCGTAATGATTGCAATTAAGGGTCGCGCGCCGAGCTGGGGCTGCGATCAGAGCCGCGACGCACGACGCTGGCAATTAAATGAAAATGCAAATACACAAGCCGATGAGTGAGAGGAGTGCTGACGCCACGCTGCGTGAAAAGACTGTCCCCCACACTCTTCAGTGCGGCTGAGGTACGTGCCTGTGTGTGTGTGTGTATGGGGGGTGAGGGGGGTGGGGGGGTCTTGTATTCCTTCAGAGAGAAAATCAAACCCACTGGATGTGAAGCATAGCTGCGCCTGCTGGGGAGGACGTGCTGTTTGCAGAGGCAGTTTGATGCTGCAAAGCTCAGCCACACAATGAGGCGCTGATTAGACAACACAAGGGTCACCCCCCCCAAAAAAAGCTCCTATATTCTGTTTATGTAAGCAACACTGGAAGCCTTGGAATGCAGCAGTTTATCAGCGCGACGCAGCGTTGCTGTGATCGGTCATGCTGATGGCTGCTGCCAGAGCCGACTCTCATCCAGTCAGGGGTCTGCTCCTCAAAGTGAGGGACAAACTAAAGAAGAGACGGACAGACAAACGCAGACAGATGCTCAGACATCACGGGCAGAGCCGTGTTGTGTGGTTGTCTTGACAACAGAGGGAGGGAGCAGCCCAGGCTTGACTGCGGATGGGGAAGGAGACGTGAGAAGGGATGCAGGAAAAAACCCATGGACATTTTTCCTGCTGCAGAAATATAAAACAAAAGGACAAAAAAGGCGTTGTTTGACCTCAGAACAGGCTTCTTCTGGGATGCCTTTCCTGGAATGCTAAATGAGGCAGTCAATAAAACATGAATCCTGACACGAGTCCATCAAGCATCACACCTGATGCTGTCTGCCCTCAGCAACATGTCAAGAAATGTTTATATTTGATGATCTGGGAAATAGATTCGTTTCATTTAAATCACTGCGGAACAAAAGGACAATCTGGCAGGTCGGGTTGGGACATAAAGGGGGTTTTGGTCAGATAGAACACGGATCTTTTCCACCATTTGCTGCTTCTGGATGATTCCTTCCATCATTTTCTCATCCAGAAATACTCACTTCACCTGGATGCACCGACACAAACACAAGAAACGAAGGTGCCCTTTAAGCTCCGCCCCCATTTTAGATCGTAGACAAAACAACAAATATTATTTTCTTTAGATTCTTAGGTTGTATCTTGGATACAGTTACTTAGTTTTTTTGAATCTACAGAATGCAAATAATCCATCCACCGTCCTTATTTAGCAACATGCTTTGCCAGCCAGACCACCTGGCTTGTGCCAACCCCCCCCCCCACAGGCATACAACTGTGCACGTGCACGGCGGCAGATGGGGGCAGGAAGTCGTCAGATCCTTACTCGGAGGTGTTGTAAGCCCATGTTGGGCGGCTGCCGCTTGATAACTTGTTAATTAGCCACTTGTTCCTCCTCTTTGTTAATTACAGTCAACCTGGGGCAGGACAGTCATTGGGGGGGGGGGGGGGGGGGGGGGGGGGGTGTCATGTAAAAGTTATTGCAGCAGCTGTATTCAAGACATCTACAGCCTTTGCTGCCAGGAAGACCCCACTGAGGCTTACGCTGTGCCACCATTGGAAGCTGACCAGTACAACCAGTCTGATCTGTTGGCCACTGAATGGGGTTTTAGGACTTTGCCCGGGGGCTCTTTGCTGGGGGTAATGGTTTATGATGCTCTTTTGCTGATTTTGCCCGGATTCTCCCTGCTGGTCTGGTGATCAAAGAGGGTCAATCACATTCTTTAATGAAGCTAAAACCATTAGCTTCCATTAGCATGACCATCAGGGCTGATAAGTGTTTCTTCCCTCTCTGTGTCCCGAGGATGGACATCAATCATCTCAATAGCAGCATATAAAACTGGGAGACCAGGAGGGTTATATTCCCTCCTGTAAACTGTGATTCGTGTGGAAGTATTTCTCTTGGTCCTGAGTCTAATTAGCTTGACCGGGCTGTTATGTTCAATCTTTCTGCAATTTCAACCAACACATTGGACTTTTTCATTCAAAACGACGTGTTTAAGCGAACCTCTTTAAATCTGTTTGAGCCTTTTGAGGCATTGAAAACACAAGTGGTGGCTGCCTAATTTGAGGGGAGTGCACACATGTGGAGGAGGAAAGCATATGTTTGTAAAACAGCCCCCATGAATGGGCAAAACATGTGTGCTACAGCATCCTGAATGGACGCCAGATCCGTGCGGATAAGGGCGGTGGAGCGGCGTTGATGCGTGTTCGCCGTCGCCTGTCCACCTCCTCCCTGCAGGAAGCGGTTCTTTTGTGGTTCTTTTGCATACAAGGGGCTGACAGAACCGATTAGGTGCCGTTTGCTTTCTAGTCTTGAGCTAATTGAGTTGGCTTGATTGCTGTCATTCGCTCACGATATCGACGAGCACGTATTTCCTTTTCAAATCTTACTGCTGCACCCCCCCCCCCCCCCCCCCCCCCCCACACCAGTCCTTCTCCCCTGTTCTGGCGCTCTCCCTCTGCCAGCGTGTAAAGTGAGAAGGGGCATCGGTCCTGTGTCTAATTAGTGCCCCCCTCCATCACTTGTTCACTGCGATATCCCTGCCCCAGAGACCTTGCTTTGCCTCCTCTGTCGGTGCCTGTCGCCCCTTCTCATTATCTCCTCCTTTTCTTCCTCATCTTCCTCTTCGCAACCGCTCTGTCTCTCTGTCATTCCTCACACACCCCCTACCTCTGTCCTTCTCTCTTCTCCTCAGATTCCCTCCTCCCCCACCTATCCCTCCCGTGCTCTCTCTCCCTCTCAATGAGTTAATTAGGCTCATCTCTGGCACCCTCTTGCCAAAGCCTGTGCCCACAGGGCCATCCGCCGCACTCTGCTGATGATTGGTGGTGGTGGTGGTGGTGGGGCTGGCTCTATTTTTAGAAAACAACAGAAAGAGGAGAAGCGGAGCCTGGGAGAGAGGGACAGCTGAAGGTCATTCATTGCTTTGCTCTCACGAGCATTTCAGAACGTGCGAGGAACCAGAGTCCTTTCACACGATTCTTAAAATGCTGTTGTTGCTATTCAAAACGTCATTTTTGGAAATACAGGGATTTAAAAGTTTTCGGGAGTCCGAACAAATCCAGACCACTGCTTTCCGAGCTCCCCCTTTTTTTTGTAAGCGAACGATCTTGCATCATTATAAATTAAATCCTCTAATGAACCGTGCGCTCGGGGAGCTCCTGCTGAAGCGGCACAGACGATTTGGCCCCGACGCTGCAGCTCATTCCCAGGTGAACCATCCGTACTAAGAAGCTCGCCTTTGTGTGAGGCGCTTTGTTACATCGCCAGGCAAGACCTGAGCTTTCTTATTGTAGTTAGGATAACACAGACTTCTGAATATGCAGGTTGTGGCGCAGGTTATACTAATGTCTTCAGGGCAAATATCAACATTTCTGAGATTCACAAGGATAGCTAGCGCTAGCGCCACATTTTCTTTTCTTTATCATTCCACTTCTGTGCTGCACACTTGATCTCATACAGCTCAGCGCCGCAGGGACGAGATGAATAATTCCTCATATGTAGGTTATGGACACTGGGATGATGAGAGGCCTGGTGCTGCTGTGAAGAAAGATTCCTCCCTTAATGTTAAACACTGTGCAGAATATGAAGAAACTGTGACACGGTTTATCGATGCGCCATAGCTTGTAGCTCTACTGGACAGCTGCGCCAGGAGATACTACAGATTATAAGCAATCTACTGATTATGAGCATCTATTTGTTTAATTAATTGTGTTTGCTAGAGTTCTGTAATCCCTGCTATACTCCAGCACACAATTATAGCCAAGGTTAAATGACCAATACAGACACCATGAAGAAAATGAGCCTAGCAAGACACGCTTCTTGGGTGATTACACAAAATAGCACATTTAATGCTCATTTCACCAGGTTGTTCTTATAGATTACAACAGTCGCCCCCCCTTACGTTCCAAAGCCACTCACACACTGCGCTCCTACACCCTCTGTGCTTAAAGACGCAGTCATATACAGCACACAAGACGCAAAACCACACACAGATTTACGCTAAAGGTTTTTCGGGATCACGCATTTTCTCTCACTCACACACCCACGCGTGCTTCTCACAGCTTATCTTATTTAGCAGCTGAATCGTCAGTTTCCCCCCGTGTGGCCTGATACTAATTAACCCATTTAAATATGTGGCTGGCTGACAAGCACCACCACGCTTTTGATTAAAACACTCAATCTTTCCATCAGTCAGCAGTGACCAGGGCGCCTCCTCACACAGCAACATGGCGGCCGGCGTGAGCAGAGGGGCGGTGGCACGGGCAGCATCGCCTATGTCACCACGTCCCCACTGTCGTGGGTCGGCCCATATGGAGCGTTCACACCAGACATGTGAGCAGGGAGGAAGGTGCGGGATCTGCAGGAGGCTCTGACGTCAACGCGCAACTTTCAGTCAAATCAGTTGGAATCTGAAGAATTCTCATCTTGATCAGACGCAGACATTTTTGTCCCCTACCTTAATTCAAAAATATGAAACTCTCTCTTACACCTAAGTGCAGTAGGGCATCATGGGAGGTCTAGGACTGGAGCAAGAGTGTAGCCTCCTGCCCATTGCCAACTGCCCTGAGGCCTCTCTCCTGGAGCTACATCGCAGCCGAGAATGACAAAGCACCTCACAGCAGCCGCGCTAAAGACCTGTGCGCTCCATGTGGGGCCCTCATCAATATTTCAGACCTCTGCTATTAAACTGCGCTTTCTTCCTTATCGGGACAATAAGGGGGAAAGACACACATCCACACACACCTGGTAGGAGGTCAGTTCGGTTAGGAAGCCAGGTGTACCTGAATGAGACATCTGAACCATGAAGTGCATGTTCACACCAAAAAAGGGAACCCTGGCCTGACCACTAGGGGCACTAGTGTGGGGTGGATGGAAGGAAAAGCCCATTCCGTGTGAGTTATCTGGGCATGTTGCCTTCAGGCTATCGTCTGTATGAGGGGGCAGTTGGCGTTGTTGCCTAGTAAGAATGTTCTGGGATGGCATGTTTTTCCTCTGGGGAGTTGCTTCACTCTTCAAGTCAGACAGGGGTGTTCCCATGTTTTTTCTGGTTTTCTCCATGCATTTGGGGTACTTTGGGATTAAATTGCCCCCTGGTTTCCCTGCAGTGGGACAGAAACCTGTCCAGGGGGTATAGCTTAGCCCTGGCCATGAGCAGCTTCTTCATATCTTAACAAACACATTTCAGTGTTATTGTCAATGTTCAAGTTGATGATAACGCTGTAAAAAGTGTCAACATTCAAACAAAAATGAAGAATAAAAAAAGTAAATTCGGAAATATACAGAAAGAGGAAATAAAGTGCAGCAGGATTGATAGTTGAGCAGGACAGGCTGCGGGGTTTTATTTCATAGCAACCTCATCCTCCTCCCCAACACACACACACACACACACACACACACACTGAAACCCCCTGGCTTCCAGTGCCCGCTTTTCACAGCGGGAAACTAATTCCATTTTTATCCACGAGTTATATTGGCCTTATCACTTGCACCGGTGCATCCACGCTGAGACTCAGTGAGCCAGAGGGTGGGGGGAGAGGGGGCGGGGGTGGGGGTGGAAATTGGGCGGGGGGGGGGGGGGGGGGGGGGGGTGGAGCAAGGCAGCGCAAGGAGGACGCTGGGGAAGACGGCTTGATGGAACTGAGCTTTGAGCCCGATGAGATCACATTGGGAGGGACCACACACACACACACACACACACACACACACACACACACACACACACACACACACACACACACACTGTGTGTTCCTGCTCCAGACCATCAATATTGCTGCTGATATTGCCTTCATTTTATAACCTTCATGTTAGTTTCTCTCTCTCTTTCAGTCACATGCACGCACGCACACATGCACACACGCACGCACGCACGCACGCACACACACACACACACAGAGTTCCTGCACACACGACTCTGCAGAACTTGCAATGCCTTGATCCACCTTGCGACCCATCAAGCTTTGCACCTGTTGTTTTTCTATGGAGAAGATGAGAATGTGTGTGTGTGTGTGTGTGTGTGTGTGTGTGTGTGTGTGTGTGTGTGTGTCCATGACATGCGCACCTCTTGTCCAAACAATCAGGCATAACATGATCTGAAGAGAGGCAGAAGAAACCCGTTTCCACATCACACCCACTCTTCTCCTGTACCTTTTTCCTCCCCACTTTCCTCCTCTGCAGTCATTCCATGTCTCAGTTGCATGTTGGGCCAGAGATGCTCCCCCTGGTCCCACGCCCAGGTCCTTTAAACCGGCCTCGATGTGGTCCCACTCTTGCAGTAAGGTGGATACGAGCTCTGCTCCAGCACACCTCAGGCTTTTGCTCTGAAGGAGTCCTAAAGCTACTAATAGCCCAATACCACACACACATTAAGCTCAGATGAAACGCCTGTTAGGACACTTTGCTAGAGCATTCCCATCACACTGGGGGCATTTTCCCTGATGCTTTGCTGAGCCGTGCTAATGAAGATATATAGAGCAGGTACAATGATGACATTTTCATGGGCAGGAGACAGATTCCATCAGTCCGGAGGCATCCCTTCATACCACAGCTGTCTGTTGGGAGACTTGACTTTTGGACACTATTAGAAACGAGCAGAAGAACGAGCCCTCCTCCACCAGAGAGCTCTGCAAATAGTGACACAATGTTTTATAGCAGCACAGTTGAAATGCTGAAGGAGGAAATAGCACTAAATGACTGCAAATATTGATTAACCCTTAAAATGAATTTATATTTGTGGAATCGTTTATTTAAAACTCGGCTCTAATGTCACCTCATTGCCTGTCTCCTTCCCTTCTCTTCTTGGCCATCAGCAGGAGGGTCCCCCCATATGAACCTGGTCTTGCTCAAGGGTTTTTCCTGGTAAAAGGGAGATTTTCCCTACCACTTTTGCTTGTTTGGGAGCCAAACCTATCACCTAACCTATCACTAATCAACCTATCACCTTCAAAATTATATTTAATCTTTTTTTTTCTTGTTTCTTCACTTTATTTCTAATTAACTCTGGTCTTCCCTTCTCTCACTCTCCCCGTTTGTCTTTAGCTGTGAGGGTTGAAGCGCTGGGCGGCTAATGGACGAGGCTGCGCACGTTGCCATGGCGCTACTAGATGGGGAGCATGCCGCAACGGTAGGCCGAAGCCTATAGCCTGCCAATGTGGGAGCAGAGGGATAAGGGAGGTTGGTGTTGAGGCTTTTTGGTGGAGGGGTATTTTAATTTCACCACACGCACAGACAAGCCCAAATAAAACCTCACAGGCATGTGTGCATCTAAGCAAATGCAACCCCCCCCCCCCCCACACACACACACACACACACACACAGACACATGGAGCAATGCAAGCACACACTTCCTATTCAAGGGAATTAAATCTCTGTGCTTCCAGAGACGCTGCAGTTGAATTATTTATGGCTGCCCGTCTGAAGGCTGGGCCGTAATAAAGTTACGGCCGAGACTAATTTGCAGTTTGATGAGGTGGGCTTTTAACAGCGGATCCCGGGCCAGCATTAAGTACATATTGTTTCTAGAGATTTGATTACTTTTTTTATTGTTATTGTTATTAATGCTCTGGGTGTGTGCATAGGTCATAAGGCTCTCACCTCTTAATTTACCCAAGAACGTACCAAAACCAGACCAGAGCAGGGAGCTGAAACCAGATCATTTTGGAGGCGTCAGGCACCCACCGGATGTAATCTCGTCCCATTAAAAATCCAATAAAAATGGCATCTCAACACCTCTACTGTAAGATATGGGCACTCTGCTTCTAAATACATTTTAAGCCTCAGTTGCACATGCAAAGACCCAGGGAAAAAGCCCACTCCCATACGTGCACACAGCCGCACCTCCGGAAGGATTCAAGGCTGCTAAGCTCATGTTAGCAAAGATAGCACTAAAGGCCAAATTGGTGAGCTTGACAGTAATGGGATGATGTGATGGTAAGAGAAGAGTGACTGATTTATTGGGGGGGGGGGGGGGGGGGGGGGGGGACTATACAAAATTCAATTTTACACAGGTTTAAAGAAGCCATGACATGCCACACAAACATGGTACGCCATAAACCCTGTGGGTAATTCAATGGAGTGTTGCTCGGCTGTAAAATAAGCACTTTCACAAGCTGTTATTGGCTTAATGCATGTAAAAATCTTACAGCGACAGGTCCTGAAGAAAAGTGGGGTTATACAACACCATGCAGATGTTCTATTGCATCTCCTAAACAATGAGACAGGAATTTTGCTCTCCCCTGCATACGGGATAATCCTTTGATTAATGACACCCAGAATATTCACTGCTTAATACTTTGAACGGGAGCTGACAAGCCAAACAATTAGGTCAATTACGGAATGACAAGTATGTTGTGGTGGGTTAATTACTGCAGCCTTCTATGGTGGGAGACAATCTGTGAGGGCCAATGGCATGTAACAGAGCAACCATGCAAATGAGCTAACCTACAGACCAGGACACCGCCACGTTTAAAGCTGTCACCTGCGTATTAATGGATGGTGGTGCACCTGAGTACAATTCTATCGCCGTATGGGCCAGGTTGAATGTACAAACACATAGGGAGCCCAGGTTTAGTATGTCTTCATCCTGTCACTCTCTCTTCAAGATGGAGAAACCATCTAGGAGTGCATATATTTTCATATTAATCTGTGATTGCAACGCAGGTTGCCTCAGCCGGAGGAGAATAGGAGAGGTCATAGCTATGCTAGTTTGTCACAAGCTGCTATGTCGGCAAGCATAATTAATCAAAACCAGGACAAAAACCACGCAGCCCTCCATTTCTTCCACTTCTCTCCCACTTCCCTCTCCCACTCCCTAACCAGCGCAATGACACGCTGTTTAACGATTTGAGTCAGAGACAGGACATCGGGCTCCTCCGTGCATTTGGAGTGGTCGGTGTGGGAGCAGGAGGACGACAGGGTCATTACCATATGCACTTAACAGAGTGTTGCCTCTCTCCTTTCTGCACTGCAGAGCTTTAATCAAAGCGGGCGGCGCTGCCATTGCTCCTAAATGGCCCTGGAGCGCCTTTGAAACACTCCGACACCATGTCGCGCTGAAAAGGACATGCTTTTTATCCTCTTAAATAGCTTGTAAAAAAGACCCCATTGACTACAAAAAAAGCCGTCACTTCTCTGGCTCTTCACTTTTTATTGTACAACCAAGTGAGCACGTCGGTGAAGAACAGAAGCAGCGTGCACAACAATCACCTGTGTTGTTTTCACTCTTCAATAGAGATGTGCTGTCGTGTTTGCGTTAAAAAAAAATACATTTGCAGGATTATGAAACTGAAGGGCACCGCAGTTTCTTCTCGAACATTGATGCAGACAGTAATGGCACAAAGACGACGGTACAAATTAAGGCGCGTACTCTCCCTCTCTGCCACACACACGAACATGCACCTGTGCACTGAAACTGTCCTACACACACATTCTTTGCGGACGGCAGTTCACGGTGAAGGCTGTCATCCATCAAACGGTATTGCCTGTCCTCATTAGGCAGTCTTAATCCACTTGTTTCTGCAGTATATTCTCCTGGTAGATTCTCTACACTGCCAGTCTAATAGGCCCAGAGAGTTTTTGCCCCCCCCCCCCCCCCCCCCCCCCCCCCCCCCTTCCCCTTCTCTCCCTGCTATGAAAAGCAGGAGCAATATTGTGTGCTTGAAAAGAAATGTATGCTAACTGTTGCATATCCGTTGTGTGGTTTGTTAATTTACACGAAATAATGGATAAAAATGTTCTCTTGTGTTCGAATAACAGATAAAGCCGCCAAAAGTACATGTAAAATGTACAATACTGCATTTGTTTAGCTTTGCTGGGTGGCCAAACCAGACACAGAAATATGTCGATCGAATATTTTCAGCTACCTGAATCTCCACTTTTGTGATTAGCGTTTCAGTGCTTTGTCATCCCGCCACAACTGACAAAAATGACATAAATGTGTGCACGACGGCTCCCCTCACAAACACAAACGCCTCTATAGACATGCGGCAGATACACACTACGGGCTGGAACAAACAATCCTGACCTTCAATCATCTGGTTTGAACACGAGCCAGAGCGTTGGAGCCCTGATGCAATCATGATGCAACGTGCAGAGCGAGTGTGGTTTTGGTGGTGTACGTATGTTGTGTGTGTGTGTGTATGCGCTGATAACGTGTACAGTGGCTCTGCAATACCTTTATTACCAGTGTGTAATGCTCATACAGGACCACACGTCCATATATGTGCCAAATGGCGAGTGTGCCTACGTATACGTTCGTGTGTGTGTGTGTGTGCAATTAAATTGATGTAAACGCTGCCCCATCTCTTCTCGCTCTCTTTCTTTCTGTAGTCTCTCAATTAGGTGGAGTCGGCCCACGGGGAGCCATTGTTTGAGCAGCGGTGGAAGACAAACAAGGCCGCTGCCGCACGCACCGGCTCCCTTGGCAACACTCGAGAGCGCCGCAGTCACTCACTCCACAACCCTTCAATATACACACATACCGTCCCTCCGTGAACATTAGCATGCGCTTGCTAACACGTATAGGATGAGAAATAAACTTGCACACATGACCGTCTGTCGTGGCAGGTGTGTGGTGTCAGAAAAATGTCGACACTCCCCACACATACGCGCACAGAACACAATACACAGAGGATTATAGAGGAGGGAGGCTCCTCTTGGTAAACGGACCAAAACCACAGATCCAGAGGGGGGGGAAATGTGCACACACTCCTTTACACACAAATGACACCCGGTGGGATAACTTACTCCTGTTTCCACAGAGACAGGCCACAAAACATCGGCCAATAATGCAGACGCGGATGTAGCGTTTTGTCAGCTCACATCTGCCAGCGTTGGTGGGACAGAAACGCTGGAACATCCTTTGAATTTGTGACCATTCTTGTGCGAACAGGAGCTGCAGAGGCACAGGTTTTATTGCTTTCCATCTGTCTCCATTTCTCCATCATCCTTTCATCCCTTAATCTCAGTGTTTCTCTCCAGAGAGCGAAGGAGAGGATTTCCAAGTCATAAAAGTTTTATAGGGGCCATAAAGGGTAAAGCATGTACAGCCAGGCCTTCTGAACTTTCACTCCCTGCTCTTTTATATCCTTTGGAGATGAGAGGAGGGCAGTCAAGTCAAGATCTGCTCTGGAAGTCATTTAATGCCAAAGATGGGCCATTTTGTTACAGCTTGTCGTGACGTTTTCACCGAGAAACGCCTCTGACACAGACTCTGCACAGGCCAGATCTTCAGCCTTAAACTCAGACAGCAGAAGGTGATGACGGATCCAATTGGAAGATAACATGGGAAGTTCTAGTTAGAGTCAAGGCAGAGGCGATCCATCAAATAATAGTTCATTACACATCCTGCACAGATGCAGTCCTGGGGTTCCTTTCTCCTATAAGACCACAGGTATATATATATAGTATATATAGATCTAGAAATGGCCCATATCTCCATCTGATCCTATATAGTTTAAGGAAATGAGGTCTGTTTGGCTGAACAGGGCTGAACAACAAGGGAAAGAAATGACTTTCTGGACAAAGCAGAAAGCATTTCTCCTGAGGCTAAGAGGGGGAAAGATGGAGATGGGAAGATGGAGGAGGTGAGGGAGGGGGCAGGGAGGGGGGGCATCACCTACTGCAGTGCTCCATATCATTTGCATGGTTTATGCTCTCCCAGGCCCCCACCATGCAAATGACTCATAAAGTCGAAATAGAGAGACTTTGGAGCCGGTGTCAGGAGTGAATTTATATGTGATTGCCAGGCGGGCTGGGTGTCCTAAATCATTTTCAATTAGATGACACTTTCAATATCGAGCCGCTGATTTAGAGATATTAAAACTTCTCCTCTCTTATTCTCCACTGAGTTGAAAGCAAGCAAGCTAATCCGCCACGCTCACCCCCCCCCCCCCCTTCCCTAGGCTTTCTCATCTTCTTTTAATCCCAATTTCTCCTCTTCCTCTTCTCAGAGGTACATGTCAGAAGATCTTTTACAGGAAGGAGCCCCCTCTTAAAGGGAGGAGAGCCCCCCCGAATATGAAATAAGGGTGATTTGCAATTCATTTGAAATTCACCAAACAAACGGCATTTATTTTGGTGCCATTTCTGGGGAATTGTCTTCAGTATTCTCAATTAGCATGTGTGTGTGTGTGTGTGTGTGGGGGGGGGGGGGGGGGGGGGGGGGGGGGATTGAGCCGTTTAAGTTCACTAAAGCAGCAGATTTGGAAGTTTTGATGAAAAAGCACAGGGCTGCATTTGGGAGAACAATCCCGGGTCAGTTTTGTCCTCAGAACTATCATGGCTCCGCCCCCAGGCTCGGTGCCACGCTGACGCCGTCTCTGCATCCTCGATCTCGGCACCCGACCGCCCCGATTCTCCTCACACAGCTGCGCCTTATTCCCATTCCACTCACGGGGCACCCTCGACCTTTCTCCAGACGACCTTCCACGCGTTCATTGGGCTGCACTTAACGGGTGCCGTCGCATCTGCCGCCGCCACGTCGTAAAACCTCCTTCTGAAAGGAGCCTACGCCGGCGCGCTTCTGCTCCTTCAAACCCTTCTGTGGAGCAATAAAGCCGACTTAAACCGACAGAGCAGGGTCCATTTCAACAAGCTTCCCCTCCACTTTCATCATCCTACCTCCCCACGCTGAACACACACTCACCCCGTCCCATCCAGAGGCAATAAAATCTAGTTCTTAATGGACAACACGCTAGCATAATGACCCAAAGTAATGCAGCCAAGTGGCGTCTCCACCCTTCATGGTTATAGTCAGCCACCTGCATCTTGCCTAACCTATGCTCCCCCCTTATAGGAGGGTTGAGATGGACCTTCCCTCAATATGCTTCCCTGCACATTTCTCTACTACCATCATCTCTCCGTAGTTCCTCCCCCTTTCTCACCACTTATCTATCTCTCCTCTCATCCCTGCATCTTCTCCTCCTCCTATCTGTTGTACCCCGCCCCTCTCATCGCTTGCCCCCCCCCCAGCAGTTTTGCTCGTGCGTGCGGGCCCGGTCCTGCCGACAGGCCTGGGCAGGGCCGATAACGCCGGGGGGATGAACAATGGGGGGAATATTGTAAAGCTTAATGGAAAGAAGCCGGAGGTGGAGGGGTTCAGCCACATAAATCAGCGCAGCTGGCACTGATGGTGCTTTTCAACAGCAATAAGAGAGGTAATACCTCTCAGAGCGCCGTGGCAGAAGATCGTAGCGGGGACCTCCTTTCTTCGACGGGTCTCACAGAAGAAATGGCCTGACGCGCTTGCACAGCAGCATTTCTGCGCGCAAAATAACTCACACGCGGGGACGGGGACGGTGTAAAGCACCGTTGAATAAATGGGAGTCTGAAGTGTGTGGAGGGATGCTGGTCGGGGCATCGGGGCCGTTGGGTCGTGGGGGAGGCAGCTCCCATAAGCCACTGAGAGTGATAACTGGCAGATGACTCACATTTTACCTTTATGGATTTCTGCTGTTCACCGTGTAAAGATAATGGATGCAGACACTTAGTAATCAGAGGAAACATTAAAGAGCTCTCATCTCCATTCTGACTCACTACAAAGCCTTTCTTATTCCATCACTTCCTCTCTTGGTTTTTTTTCCCCTAAAGCTGCCATCGTTTCTAATTATCTAGAAATAAATGATTTGCTCTTGCAGCTTTAAAAGGTGCTGCGTGTGCCGTTTTATCCAGGCGGCGTCTTTGTGATAAAGAGGAGCTGTCTTCCTTTCCACTGTCTGTTTGCTGTCACTCTGAGTTTCTCCATATCTAACTGCACAATTTACTGACACACGTGTCTTTATTGTGAATTAGTTAATGCCAATTAATACAGAGCTGCAGCTGGTGCCACCATCAGTCTAGGCGAGACGCCCAGGTTGGCCCGTTTGTGATCTTAAACGGACCTTTTAGTAAGTAATAAATAAAAATCCATGTGGAAGGAGGTCGCTGGAACTTCAGCTATTATCCTTTGGGGGTTAAAATGTTATTAGAATAATATATTCTCCAATTGTCTGCAAACGGATACCTGAGTTTAAACTCCTCAGTGTGGATTACACACATCTGTTCAAATTTTTAAGATCATTTCCAACCTATGACAAATTTTATGGTGATGAAAGCGTGAAGATTCAAACTGACTCACTCACAAGAGTCACATATTCAATATATGGTTTAACCCAGAGAGACAAATGTGACCATCCTGTATTAGATCAATATTACTGATTAGGGTTGCATTAGACACACCCACCCACCTACACACGCACACACACACACACACACACACACACACACACACACACACACACACACACACACACGCGACTGTAGACTTTCAGACTGGGCAGCTGCTGTGTTGTGGGCAATTAAAGTGATGAATGCTCAAAGATGGCTAATGACACTTTTTATATATTGAGTTTTGTTTTTGTGCGTGTGTGTGTGTGTGCGTGTGTGTGCGCGCATGGGTGGGTGAGTGAGGTAGCGAGACAGAGGGAGAGAGAGAGCGAGAGATTAGACGTTCTTCATAGGTCTTAAATCTCCATTAATCATTGGCTCTGTTCTCTAGCCTGACTGTAACAGAGATAAGCGCTGCGTGTAAAATGGGGATCTAGGAAAGACAGAAGAGGGAAGAAAAGAGCAGAAAGGAAAAGGGGGAGATCACCGACTTGTTAGAAATAATAAGCTGCTACGCGGCCGTGTGGAGAGGCCCTCCTGAGATGGAAATAGCTGATTAAATTAGAGGCTCATTAATCAGCCCTTGACCATGACTCCCCCATCCCTTTTTTCAGCTTGTGCCCCCGACTTCCCTGTTTTCCCATCCCAACACTCTTTTTCAACCTCCCTTTTGCACAGACGAGGGGGGCTTGGAACAAGCCCGGCACCCAGCACATTAGAGGCCTCGCACAGCGACCTCTTCTGTCCGTCTGTCAAATCAAAGCTTTGCTGGAAACCTGGTAAATCTCTGCTGTGATCTGGTGCCAGATCTGGCACCAGATCTGGCACCAGATCCCGTCTCAGATCTGCTCTTATCGCTTGTTTTCTGTTTGTCTGGCTGCGAGTATGAGCAGGCCACACTGGTGACGGTTCAAAAGCTGCCTGTGTCATAAAAGTGGTGATTATGCTGAAGTCATTAGAACCAATAAAATTACATCATGGCTGTCAGGGAGAGGGACAGCCCCCCCCCCCGCATTCCGCCCAGGGCTACTATAATGGAGAAGAATGTGTTTTTCTCTTATTATGATACGACCCTTCAGTTAACTAATCAGTCTCAAAGCCCATCACTTTGTTGGTCTGAAGGAAAATGGCCCAGCTCCCCATTAATGTGACACGTGCACAGGCCTGTCCTCTGATCCTCTCAGTGGAGATAAACATTACATCCTCATTAAGGCTGGATCAGTCCGTTCGGTGGCAAATATCCATATAGAAGAGTTTTCCTTGGGTAGAGACATACAGGTATGTACGCTTTCCATCATCTGTTGGTCGATTACATAATAAATAAGGATCCAACAAGGTTGGAGTTTTAAAAGTAGAAATGATTTTGGACTCATTTGAACTAAAGTGACCCATTGTTAATTAAGATACTTGCTTTATTCATTTAGGTAATACGTTAATAGGCACCTGGTAAATACCAGACTCTTCCCACCGACCTCTGCTGTATCCTAAATTAGAGTCATTTATTATCATTCTTGTTCTCTTCTTGGTTTTGCTAAAGAACAAACGAGCCCCAGGAGGCACCTTTAGCACAGACCTCTCGGTCAAAGATAAATCTGCTCTCCATTACTGTCAGCCGGATCCGTGCAAATAAGGATGTAGCCGTCAAAAAACCAAGTCCGGGTGTTTTTGTGCGGCTCTTCCTGTGAGTTCCACCACATAAATTGAAGCCAAGTCCTTGACATATCTGACTGCATCTCTTCTGTCCGTCCTTCGTGCAGCCCGGCATCCTCCGCTCACTCCAGTAATGGGATCCCGGCGCCGGTGACCCCACACGTATATAAAAAAATAAATAAAAAATCGCCACACAATGAGCGAGAGAACGGCCACTTGGAGAGGAGACAGAATAAAGGTGGGGGGGGGGGAGAAGGGGAGAAGGGAGAGAGGCAAAGCAGGGTTATGAGGGAGGTGTAGAATGGCAGAAAAAAGCAGCCATGTGTGAAAGACATAATTGAAAATGTCAAAAGATGTAAGGAATGACAGCAATGAACTGGCTGAGCATGGCGGTGCAGTCTGTCAGAGGGACGCTTCCCCCGCTTCTCCCTCCACCATATATTCTCTTTGTGACACACACACACACACACAGACACACACACACACACACACACGCCCGCAAAACACAAGTCCAGTCTCTCCATTTCATTATGTCCATCTGCTTCCCGCCTCAGTGCAACTTAACCTCCCCCTGGCAGGTTTCCAGGCAGAGCGTGTGGGCGTGCAGCGACGCACGTGCATCTCCGGGCTCTGGCGCATGTGTGCGAACGTATGCATATAGATGAGTCAAAAAGGCAACGTGATGCCGGATCAGCACTTGACCCTGATGTCAGCTTTACTTCTTATCCCCTCCTCAACCCTTTTTTTTCTCCGTCTCTTTCACAAGTTACCCTCTGACACCACGGCGCTCTCCTTTTCATCTGAAGAAGATGAAGACGAGGTTCATCACGCACGGCGGCTGCAGAGGAGGAGCGGAACAAGAGGGCGCAATTCAGAGTTCAGCAGCGTCTCATCTCCAGGTTGAGCTGCCTGTCACATGCCGACAGGAAGAAGAGATTCTAATATAACAGACACATGAGAATATAAAAGGAAAAAACTGTCCAAACATAACAAACCTAATACTGCTGAAGGGAAATTCGATCATGGAAGGCTTGTGCATGTGTGTGAATACGTGCGTGTGTGTGTGTGTGTGTGTGTGTGTGAGGGTTATAGGTTAGTGTGAGTTAGGGGAAACATCGTCCAGTAAATGTCGGGATCAAAGTGAAAAGTGTGTTATGTTAGTATGGAAAATCGCATTCCAATTTCGATCTCTTCCCAAAGTTTTGCCATTAAACTGACATCCCATAAAGCCATGTGACTCTCTGATGGGGAAATATATGTCTTCCCAACCAAGTTCCATTAATATCTGTAGCAATTGTGCACTAATGAGACTCATTTTCAGCAGAACAGGAAACATTTTCCCAGCGTCATTAATTGAAGACAAAGAGGGGCTGCCCGGCCTGTGCAGCCATGTGGGGGCTTCATTAGCATAGCTTGATGACACGGGTGGAAATCACTGTGATGCATGTAGGCACTGTGATGCACGGGCATGAATATTCATCTACCAGCACAGCGCAGCTGAAACAGAAGTGGCAAACGTGGCATCGGAGTATTCAGGGGAGAGCGTCAGGATTCAGCAGCAGCAGGGAGACGCTCGCTGGGTTTCCATTCACACAGTTCACAGACTCTGTGTTAAGCCGGTTTACACGGATACTTGTGAAAAGAGCTCAACAGAAATGCCACGTAAGACAGGTGAAGGATATCAGGACCCCTGCTGTGAAACACAAAACCCTGAAACACTCTGCAGGCCAGACCAGCAGCATGTCTCTGAGACATGCAAGGTGGACAAAGTACTGATGCTCGCCCTTGAACGCATCATTCTTTTACCATTGTAAGGCTGCTGAGAGGGGGTGAGAAGGAGTCGGGAGGGGGCGAAATTGTCTGCAGGGTTTCGGGAGTTTATTTAAGACTCAAATTAAACATCCCGAGCAAAGGCAGCAAGAAAAATGAAACATTAAATGACAAATTATCACCCTGATATTAGCAACAGAAAACACGCAGAGAAAAAGGGTCGCCTGGGAGATGTTTAGCCTGCGTGCATGTGTGTGTACAGGGGAGATAATGATCAGCTTTATTGCTCTTACGGCTCACATTAACCCCAAACAGGCACAATATTGAGTTTGTGGGGACGCTGAAATGAACATTGCTTATTGTGGGGAAGGATTTCAACGCGACACAAAAACGATTTGAATTACTTTAGGCCATTAGTGCAAATATCAAATCAAGATCTACATTTTTATTCAAATGTTAGCAACAAATGGCAAAAACACGGCAAAAGCAATTTAAAAAAAAAAAACCAAGCGCACAATTTGCAAATTCCTCAGCACAAGGCATGATGGGAAACGAGACGGGCAGTCGGGAAGAAAGAGTGCCGATGCGGCAAATTACGCTGGGGCGGCAAACAGTCAGCAATGGGATAACGCGGCTGTTGCAAACGTGTCAACTGGAGTGTGAACTCCACGTTTCACATGAAAATGAAGAGGAGAGGTTGTGCGCAAGCAGGCCAAAAGGAGTTTGTGCGCTAAAAAAAAAATCACTATTTGTTCACGTAGGGCCACAATAACCCAGAACAGCAGAAGTTTTGTTAGCTGTGGCTAAAGCTAAACAGGGGGTGTGTGGATAAAGCTTTAGCTGCATGCTAATCACGGTCTGTGCACACACAAGGAAGATGAGACGATGTTTCAGCAGATGTCAACACTGTTCTTCTGATGAAAATATTGGCTGGAAAACAAAAGAAAAGCACTTTCTGTTTAAAGGCCGGTGGTGTTGGGAAGTGTGTAGCGGAGGGGTGGATCTGATGGGCAAAGATAAAGGTCAGAGAGAGAAGACAGCTAAGATGCAACAAAGCAGGGATGTGCTGACAAGTCTCAAGCTTCTTTAAAGAAAAGCAATTAGCTGCTGAGGGTTAAAGAAAAGAATAGAGGAAAAAAGGGCAAAAAACAAACGTCTGTTTCTCTGCATTTATCTTTGCCCCCCCAAACCTCCCCAACCTCCCCATTTTCCAATTTTCTTGAGGACGGAGGTGCCTGCTTGCCTGGCACATGACACTGATTTCCATCAGCGCTTGGAAATAACCTCAGAGCTGTTGCCAGGGCAACACACATCTACCTTTTAGCAGTTTCTGCATACGGCCAATTTTATTTTGCCCCCCCACCTTTTCTTTTCCCATCACGTTCACTGTAGCTCACGGTGCAGAGGGATGACAGATGCTCTCAGGTTGAGAGCCAGCGGTGGCGAGCGGTGCGGAGAGGTGGGAGGAGGGGAGGAGGTGGGTGATGGAAGAGGAGGGGAGAGCGCTGGTTGGGCGGGTGGTGGAAGGCTGGGGAGAGAGCTGATGCTGGTGGTGTGTGTGGAGAGATGGATGGATGTGTCAGGCTGGTCTGTGGAAACTGTGTGTGTGTGTGTGTGTGTGTGTGTGTGTGTGTGTGTGTGTGTGTGTGTGTGTGTGTGTGTGTGTGTGTGTGTGCTGTGGGTGAGGTTATTGATGGCTTTCCATTGGGGTTTTTCATGTGTGTGTGTGTGTGTGTGTGTGTGTGTGTGAGAGAGAGAGAGAGAAGGGCCGATAAAACATTAGCGCACTGACACCGATGAACTCCTGAGTCCTGATTAACTAAGGACAGAGGAAGGAAAGAGAGAGAGAGAGACATAGATATACTGTATATACATAGAGAGAGAGAGACCTCTGTGGAGATAGAAAATAAGGTAAACAAGCAAACCAGCACAGAGCGTGGCCTTACACAGACCACAGTGAGTGTGTTACAAACGTGACTGGATGGTCCAACTTTCTCACGTTGCTGAGGATCTTGACGTGCACGTGCACGGCAGCACGAGGCACGTGAGGAGGTGCCATGGAATCACTGTCATTGAAATGTTGTTGCATAGTGAAGGAAGGAGAAAGGTGCAGGGTAAATGACACCTCAGATCAGCCTCAGCCTCAGCCTCAGCCTCAGCCTCAGCCTCAGCCTCAGCCTCAGCCCAGCCTCAGCCTCAGCCTCAGCCTCAGCCTCAGCCCAGCCTCAGCCTCAGCCTCAGCCTCAGCCTCAGCCTCAGCCTCAGCCTCAGCCTCAGCCTCAGCCCAGTCTCAGTCTCAGTCTCAGCCTCAGCCTCAGCCTCAGCCTCAGTCTCAGCCTCAGCCTCAGCCTCAGCCTCAGTCTCAGCCTCAGCCTCAGCCTCAGCCTCAGCCTCAGCCTCAGTCTCAGCCTCAGTCTCAGCCTCAGTCTCAGCCTCAGTCTCAGCCTCAGCCTCAGTCTCAGCCTCAGCCTCAGCCTCAGTCTCAGTCTCAGAGCAACGTCCCAGTCAAAGTGCTGCCAGGGAGAAAATGAATTTCTTATAACCTGATTCTACTGTAAGGCCACGCTCTGAGTGTCCACACCAGCATTTCATCAGTCGAGGGGACGGCGTGGTCAGGAAGAATGTACTGTAAAGTGAGGAACACGGGTTGAGCATTCAGGTGGGCTGGTGGTGGTGGTGGTGGTGTGTGTGTGTGTGTGTGTGTGTGTGGGGGGGGGGGGGTCTGTCATGACCTGCCACGTGCTTCCCCATCCTCAGGTACAGGAGCTGGCTCAGGCAATATGCTGGCTAAAAGCAATTTTCTCAAGTGCTATTCTCTCTTGTGTCCCCCAACACACACACACACACACACACACACACACACACACACACACACACACACACACACACACACAAACATAATGGTCGTTCAAGTACATAACATACAGTCTTTTTCTGACAATTGAGTGGAGCATTTATCTAAATAAACTCAAGCTGAGTGCATCCATCCAGCCGGTCGTCATATTTCTCTCTCGGCCCTCATGTGCTGAGACAGAACAGAAGAACTCTCTCTCTCTCTCTCTCACACACACACACACACACACACACACACACTCACACACTTATGGTCGACTCATCAGTTGAGGAAAATGACAAATGATGTTCTAAACTTTGCAGAGGCATCGCCCAAGGTTACAGGAGTGGGAAAATAAGAAGGTTACGTGTATGAGGTGTGAATCAATCTCAGGTCTTATAGACTATTCAAAATGGGAGTCTTGGACGCAGTAAATAAAATTGATCATAACAAAAATTCATGAAGTCCAGAAATCCTTACTTGGGTCTCTTTCCTCCTGGAGGGCAACATTATTATGTTTTTACTCCATCCCCCCGCGACAAATCTACACACTCGGCGGCTAAGACTCGAGAAAAGGGCAAATTTGCATACAGACCATAAGGAAGAAAATCTGATCATATAAATGTAAATAAGGTGAGCTTAACTTATATTTTCCTTGCGAAAACAGTGAATTGATAACACGGGCGAGCAGAGGATGGGAGGCAGGTGGACTGGAGAGGCCTCATGATCACTATATGCATTAAAGTCAGCCTTTTTAATGCATATACTGGGTGTTGATGCTGTAGATGAACAACAGGGGGCAGTGGCGCTCTCGATACCCTTTTACCATTCTTCATTGGAGCCCAGGAAGCCTAGGAGGGCTCTAGAGCGCAGCTAATTGGGATCCTCACAAATAATTAGTTTCTAATTTCAAGGCTTGAAGGTCTCTCAAAGTTTCTCCCTGAAACCTACATACATTAATGCAACATTAGATTCAAATTATCCGTGAGTGCTGCTTAGATAAACACATCACAGTTATTCACTTAGATAAACACATCAAGTTATTCTTTCAAAATGTACAGAAGGTACAAGACATTTAGAAAATTTAAAGAGGAGAATAAAATGTGTGATAGCAGCTAGCTTGTTTGCCTGTAAGTGTACATCCAAGTAGTTTTTTCTATTCTGTTGTATTTTCTCTTTTTAGCCATTTATGTCGATTCCAGCCTGTTGATTTAGAACCTCCGTTCACTTCCTGTTTACTTCCTCCAGCTGGAGAAGCGTATGTATTGCCTGCACATTTAAAACATGCATGCTAACCATAAGCGCTGTTAATACCCTCAAGGGGACTATTCAATACTTTGAGCACATCTATAAAACCTATAAAATCTATATGTTTAAGACGCAGCAGCTCTAGGCTGACCTTTGACCTGGCCCCCAAGATTTGCTCATTCAAACAAAAGGACACAAGGAAAATAAGAGCAGATCAACAAAAGCAGACATGTCCTTGTGGAGTTGCTGCTTTACTTCGGCTAACGTGCTGTGTTTGACTGCGGGGCACAAAGGCTTCCAGAGTGAACGTAATTGTGACAGATAAAAAAAAACAGGTCACGGCTGAGGAGATACAAGACAAGCATTCTATTAGTCACTCCGGGACACGGCCCCAAAAGCACAAACTCCGGAGCAGCGGGATTAAATCAGATTCTGCTAGTCTGGAGGGGAGATATATACGCCTGCAAACTGTCAGAGGAGCAAAAGGGGGAATTGAGGGTCCGGTTTAATTTTCCCTGGGAGCAGCGCGGCCCACCGAGGAACCAAATGTGATTCATATTATCCCGACCTCGGAGGGAGTTTCATCTCAGTGTGACTGTGAGAATGCCAACTCGGTCAATGGTGCATGAAACTGCCTCCTTTTATTGGCACGGCATTCAATCAGATGCTCCGGGGTGTATGTCCTTGGCTCGCTGCTGTGGGGGCCACCCGTATGAGCACTCCCTGCACCTGCCTGCATCCCAATCCCATTTTACGCTCCCTCCCCTCACTTCCAGACCTGCATAAATACAATCAGCGCTGTCAAGAACGGCCTAGCCGCTGCATTCTCGCGCGATTGTTTCTGATTGATTATGCAGAGTGTCGCTCCGTCCCTCCCAACGTCTTTGGATTCCCCGGGAGTTGGCCCCGTGCCAGGAGATCCTCCCCCCCTTCCTTCTCATCGCCGTGCTCAACCCCCCGTACATCACAGTAGAGGACGGTTAGGTTCAGGGGGGAGGGGGGAAAATGACATTCGAATCCAAAAACAAGCATTTTAATCATAAAAGCAGAATGTTATCGAATTACCAGAACACACCTGTGTGGGCTGGGGCTGCTACCACGGTAACGATGCCACGAGGCCGTGATCCCGGTACGTTGCAGACCCTAACCCATTTCCAAAGCTATTAGAGGGGGCGATGGGGGGCTGTTTCTGCATCAGCAGCCTGCTGGTGGGTAGCGGTACTGCTGCTAGCGCGCCATCCTCGGAGGTCTACATTTCACTCTCAATTGCACGTGTCGTCAAGCGCCGCGCGCTCCCCGGCACTCTGCGCCAGTGTAGATTTGAATTGATGTGCGGGTCGCGCGGTCCCATTAAAGCCTGCAGCGGTCCCTGGGCAGCCCTTTTGTCTTCCTGTTTGTTTCCCCTTCACAGCACTAAACAGCTTCCGTGACATCACTCCAACCACAGAAGCTTCGCCCCTCCACAGAGGCGAGCCTTCCTTCCTGTCTTCACCGGGGACGTTAATGAAATACGCAGCTGGCTTTTAATCAAAACAAGGCTAATTTGCATACAGACAGCGAGGAGGCGGCGGTCCCACGCCCGCCCTGACCATGCAAGCGCCTGGCGTGGAGCCAGGCAGACAAGCCCCCTGATGTCTCAGGGACGGCGAGGAGCGGTGAAACGGAGGCGTTAGGAGGAGGGGGATGTAGGAGGTGGGCATGATAAGGTGGGATGGGGGGGGGGGGGTCCAAATCACACAAACAAACAGATGGATGTGGCACATTAGCATGTAGCCACAGCAAAGGAGCGCCGCGCTTCACATGCAAGGAGAACGGCGAGAGTTGGCGAACTCAAGGGCAAAACGGGCAAAAGTGAGGTGCACCGTGGGCAAATCGCAGGTTCGTGTTGAGTTTGATGACGGCGCCCAAAGCCCCCGGGAGGGGGGGGGGCACGGGATGAGGACGGGAATGGAACTCGTTAGCATGCAGATTCTTTAATCGATGCAACGGCATTAATGAACATTGATGAATTACCGACAAATTACCTTAGCGAGGAACACTCGGAGACGCGGCGACGTGGGGCAGGAGGGGCACGTTAGCCAGGAACGGGCTGCGGTCCTTTGTTTTTGGGTTGAAGTCAGATTTACCAGGATTCTCAATAGCTCTGCGTAGCGCTACGGAGGCAATGGAAGCTCCTGAAACATGTGTGTGTGTGTGTGTGTGTGAGGGGTTGAGGAAACCTGTAGCAACTGGTGTCACTGGCCAAGGGTGATAACACGTAAAAGAGAGTATTAAAAGCACGTGCAAATGCCACAAAACACGGTATTCGCTGAAATCAGCAGGAATCGCTGCGAGAGTTGGCACAGCACCGGGGAGACGCTACCAGGGAGCAACATGGTGGCGGCTGCGGCGCAATGATTTATCCGGCAATATGGTCCAACTGGGAAACATAATGTACCTGCTGGTGCGTTTGGCGAGGACGGCATCTGCGATTGTGGGCTGGAAAGGGGGCCGCTCGCCATCGTTTAAAAATGTTGGGGGAAAAAAACCCACGTTAATGTCGGGAAATTGTATCTTTTCACAAAAAGCTCGTTTTTAGCAGCAAGAACGACACACACAAAAGTATGCGTGCAAACATCTGGCCGCACAGGTCGGACGGACCCGTGGAGCCGGTGACAGTGGGATCCCAATAACGTACCTGGAGTTCCTGGAGCTGGTTTTCAGGCCCGTCTTTTATTTGGACCAAATTAGTGTCAAAGGCCAGAACTCTTCTGGCGCCATCTTAAATCTATCACCCTTCCTACAATGAACCCCGTAAAATGAGGTCATTTCCTCCCAACACTGCAGGAAGTTCCTCCTCAACCCTAATATGGCCACAGATGTTTCTGAGGGGGTCCAACTGATCAGTCAATGTAAATACTTCAGATGGAATTTTATACCCGAACTGCTTTATTTCTGACTGCGCTCGACTAATAGGAACCTTCTTCATCTCTGTGGTGACCAAATCCGAGGTTCCTGGTCTACTCCGGGAATTTTAGTGTTGAAATGAATATTTCTTACCTGAATTTTGCTCAGTTGCTCAGCAGTCGGTGCCTGTCCACATTGTAGCTCCATGTAGTCAAATAAAGAGGGTATCTACGGTTACCCATCGGGGTAAAAAGCACTGCTGTGTGGTAGAGAGAGAGATGAACCGCAGCAGATGTTCCTACATCTACCACAAAAGGACACTAATGGAGATAAAAACCCAAACACGCATTCACTTATAAATGTATTTAGGTAATTGCAGCTGTTAATGGATCATATTCTATTTTTACACACATAAGACCAACATGACTGCAGCGTTTAATGCGAAACCGCCTTAAACTGCCTCCAAGCCCGTCGGATTCTTTCACTGGCCATCAGCAGAAGCACCCGGACCCGTCTCATCACCAGCACCCCCCCCCCCGGCTCAGCAGGCGTCTCTTTGGGCCCTGCATTAAATCCATTTAAGGACACACACGGCAGAACATCTGGTAGAAAATGGCCTTGGTAACACCGGCGGACCTGAAACGCCACATTTCACTAGCGAGCAACACAAACCTAAATTAAATGTGCTGTGTGTTTTTTTTTTTTTTTACAATCTTCCGCACACTCGCCCACAGCTGTACACGAGCTCGGCGGGAAAACGCCACAGCGCCATCGCCGTCGTGTGAAAGGCCGCCGGTGACCTTCCACAAGCAAAGGAGCGCTGCGGACGAGTGTGACAGAGGTGTAAACAAGATCTTCTGCAGAGCTGGCGACTCACCGCAAAGCTGTAAACCCACATTTCTCACATTCATTTGGAGCATAATTTGGAGAAATCGAACCCCCCGCTGTGCAGATTTCACTTAGAGTAACGACAGCCGACGTCTACGCAGTTTTAAAGCGACATCTTAGCTGATGGAGGCTGGTTGGTTGTTGGGCTCCAACTCCAAACATGCCGAGAGAAGCAAGACGAGCAACGTTGAACAATAAAAATATCGATCTTTATTTCTGAGAAGAGCATATCAAAGATTAACCTTTGACCTAGGACACCAGAACAAATCACACAAGAATTACACAACAGTCAACAAAGTTCCATCCCATCATTTTCTCAGTTTCTGTGGGTTTGAGAAACAACCGTGGAAACCATATTTTGCTGAATTCACATTAGAATATTGGGTTGTTTTTTTTTTAAACTGATCGTTGAAGACGACTTCTAATGTGTCCATGAGTGGCTTTAATAATGTAGAAATATAGATTCTATATGTTACCTTTTAGAAAAGTCCTTTGTTACTGTTCCAGGGTAGGACGAAGGCGAGGAGCTTCCACTCCTAAAAGCTACGTAAAGATCACGAGTCAAAGAGCTGTAATGAAGGTTGAATTAAACCGATGATGCTTAACATGCACATAAACACAAATCCATAAATCAACCGTAAATACTTTATGTGCTTCTCTTCAGAACGGCATGGAAAGAAAACTTTATTTGCTATTTAGTCGGAAAGAAAACGGAGGAGGACGAGGCGTTTCGGAACAAAAGACGCACGTCTCCCCCATCTTACACAATTACGTAACAGCAACAACAGCAATAAAAACATCAATAACTGGGCGCGGCGAGATGCACGACACCACAACACTGGAGTCGGAGGAAATAGACGGCGTGATTTGAGGAGTTTAAAAACAGAACAGGATGACTTGATAATGATAAACTACCGCTGCGGCGGGTTGCTGTTGCAGCGCGGACGTGTCAAAGCTATCTGCCATCTTAACACTATAAGGCTTACCTTAACCTACTGATTTATCTTTATTATCTATACGAATCTATAGAGCACGACACAGAGGACATCGGGACAGCGGTGCAGGCGGTTTCTGCTAGCTCGGAGCTAATCTAGTTGCACTTGCATGGCCAAATTTGCTGCCAACCCAAAGATGTTCTGGAGGAAACACAATTATCTTCCCCATCCTGATCAAGAAAAACAGAATTATTGATGATTTATTTTACATGATTTACCTGCACTAAACCCTGTACAGAGAGAAATGAACACAACCACGTGGGGCCGACGGGGGAAATTCTTCTTTATCAGCGAGCTGGAAACATTATTGATTCACTGTAAACAATCCTGGATAGCAAAAGGCAAACGGTCTTTTTGTCTCACCGGATAAACTTGCGGTCTTATGAATGTAAACAAACGAGACAAAAAAAACGGGATGATGCGTGCGCGCCTGGCTGTGTTTGGGTTTCAGAGATGGCAGATTTGGCCGCCTATGCGACTCTACAACTCGTGGGAGAGGACTTCGAGCTGAGGCGGCACCCCGTTGGCCTGCAGGACGGCGGGCTGCTCCTCGTGCTGACCGTTAGCCTTTGGAGGAACGGCCGCGTGGTCGGACGGTTGTATGCTGAAATGGCCGTTGGACTCGTTTAGACGGCGGACGCGGTACGTCTCATAGTGGATGTTGCTCGTGATGTCCTTGATGTTCTGCATGTGTGTCCTAAGAGGAGAATAGAGGACTTTAAATTACACAGACATGCGCTTCGGTGATGTATTCAATGTGCTCCAGATCCTGTCAGGCGCTGAGCGCCAGAATGAAAATAAAAACAGGTCTAATTTTGCCGTAGCTTAAAACCGATCACACAGTTTGATGAAAGGTCACCTGATAAGAAGGTCCCGCAGGTAAGCAAACTCACAGTGTGCAATATTTTCCACTGCAGAGAGGGGAAAAAAGGAGGTTAGATGCGTTTCCTCTGACCAACACAAGGGGGCAGCGTTGCTCCCAGTACTGCTCACAAGTCAGTTCCCTCTAGCGTGACACCTCCACCAATTTTCTTAAGCTAAGATAACGCCTGCCTCCACTTTAGAGTAATTTACTGCAGCCCTGATCTGCTCCATCCTGGAGAACTTTAAGTGAGGCGCTTTAATGAAGTCCCAGCGACGGGGCCGCCGGTGCCTCCAGTCAGACCAACATGTGTTTGAATTATAGATTATGTCAAGAATATAGATGAAAAAAGGGAGGAGAGCTATTTATGTAAAGCTTTGAAATCCAGCGGCAGGAAATTAAATTCTCTTTGAAAAGAGGAGAGAGGGATAACTGCTGCGCGTGTGAGAGCTGATTAGCAGCGTCGGGGGAGCGCGCCGCTACTAGATCTTGGCGTGAACTGCTGCAAGCTGCGTCGCTAATAAAGAACCATAAATGAAGTGCAATGCACAACTTTAAGCGCCCACCTTCTCTTCTGCAATTGCCTTGAGAATCATTTCTGATCAGTGAGAGCTGTAATCTGGATTTGGCCTCAAAATGAGCTAGTCGGGCAGCTGCTCCTCTCCTCGCCCTCCTCTTTCGTGGTCTCTCTCTCTCTCTCTCCCGGTACTCCGAGAGAAAGGAGCCATTGTTCTCGCTGCCAAACGTCTCCGCACTTCTACCTAACAGCACCATCGGAGAAGTATCGTCTTCCCGCCGCGTCCAAAATGACTTCAGGGCTCCGTAAATCCATCGCAACAGACTTGTGCATTGAAGTCTATTAAATAACTTTGTAAAACCCTCAGAAATACACTTAAGTAGGAATTAAGAAACGCGTTTGACCTTGTGGCCTCCAACCAAAGATTTAATGAAGAGTTCCTCTCTGCTTGCCTCAATTAGCTTTTTCAATGGTGTTCTAGAAAGAACTTTGAAGAACTTTAGAAAGGTTCTCTTTTGTTCCACGGGTGCGTTCGGCATCATCTTTAAGGGATAATACAGTATTCATCCTTCGAAGGTCAAACAATTCAAAGGATGATGGTATTGAAATAACAGCAGAGGCCTTTTCCTGTCAGTCACACGCACGCACACACACACACACACACACACACACACACACACACACACACACACACACACACACACTCTTTCCAGAGTCATTAATTACCCTCGATGGTGCCCCATTTGGTCTTCCTTCCCAGGATCCTCTTGCCATTCACCTGGTACTCCTGGTCGCTGCCTACGACAGCGAACGGGATCGCTTCCTGTTCAAGATTCAAGATTCAAGAGTACTTTATTGATCCCTTTAGGGGGTGTCCACCAGGGAAATTAGCATGTTGGGCGCGCGAAGAACGCCGTCAGTGATTGGGCAAAGGTGCGTTTGTGTGTCACAGTGTGTTGGTCCGTGATGGCGAACGGCTGGAGGCTACTAGCTTACCCTGATTTTGTCATTGATCAATCTGTCCTCCGCATCCTCGTCGAACTCTTTCTGAGGGTAAACGTCGATCCCGTTGGCTCGTAGCTCTTCTCTGATCTGCACGCACAAGCACAGTAGCGCACACGTTTCTTCTATTGGGCTAAATTAAAGACGCGCTCTCCCTGCTGGAGTAAAGCGACGTTTACTTTCAGATATTTGTGCTGAGACGCCACTCTGACAAGCTGAAGACTTCAATAAACACTCAGCTTTCCCATCCTTTCCGTTCTCGACAGTCGGGGTGGTGGGGGGTGGGGGGGTAATTACAGACTGAAGTGTTTATGATGGCCACTTCTGTTTACAAAAACAGAAACTAAGATCGAAAGAGGAGAGGGATTTAAAAAAAAAAAAAAGAAGCTATTCCTGTTTGCGTCTGCATTTTCTATTTTGACCATTTCTACTTGGCAACAGGAGGAAGTTAAATTCTACAAAATAAAAGCCACACTAACTGGTGGTTAAAGGAACCCGACCACATAAACCCCTCCAAATGTGTTGGAGGAAAGGAGGGGAAATCAGCCTGAGAGGCTTCCTGTCAAACAGCGTCAGGGTCATCCAGAGCTGGTGTGGCCACCCAAAACAAGCTGGAAGCCCCGAGACCTTCCACCGTGCACCAGGGAGGGCAGCGCTAGCCAAAACGGCCATCTTGTTTCGCCGTGCTGGACAGAAGATCCCAGCGAAGGATACCCAGTGCATAAATGCAGCCATGGATGCATCGGAACGCTCCTCTTACCGTCTGTTTGAAGAAGTCCCTCTCCTCCAGGGTCAGCGTGTCGGCCTTGGCGATGACGGGGACGATGTTGACCACCTTACTGAGGCGCCTCATGAACTCCACATCCAGCGGCCTGAGACTGGAAGAAGAAGAAGAAGACGGCTCTAAATGCATGAATGTGGAATAACTAGTCTGGGCTCCAAGGAGGGCCGTGTCTGTAATTACCAAGACTGGCCACAAGATGGCAGCCACGGTTTCCAGTGCGCTTCAACAAACTGCGTTTTGTTCATGAACTTAAATGATTTTAGGTGTTCTGAGTCGACCTCCAGAAGATTGCACACGTCCATTTGGATACAATAGAACCTTAAACAGGCGATCACAGCTGATAGCAGTCAGAGAGCGCAGACCTCTGCCAAGCCGCTCATTTCCCTCATTTTCATGACTCAAAACTAATACTGCAGTTTGTCTGCCGCAATATATCGCTCGTCTCGTATTCGGGGCTTAGCTTCGGTTAAAAGATCGCTGATTGAGGCAGCAGTTTAAAGACCAAGGTTCCAATTAGCCAAAGCTACCGACTATGTTAGGGAACACGGTTGCTTTTATGATCAAAGCCCCCTCGGTGACAAAGTCCCTCCGAAATCCAGAACATCACCATAATTTAACTAGCTCATTGACCCATTATCAACATTGCCTGAAACATGTCATTAGAAATTTGTTCATAACTTTTTAAATCGAAGTCAAACAAACAAACGCCGGCCGCCACATGACCCCCTTGGCGGCGGCGATTATTGCTCATCCTCCGACGTGCTGTCGCCCAACACAAAGCAAAGACATATTTTCACATCCACGGTTGAGGAGCGCCGTCCCTGCTGACAGTTTGTCCTCATTTCCCCCCCATTTCTCCCTGCCCTCCTCCCTTTTTTTTGCCCCTTCTGTATCAAAAATGGCCCCCGGTTGCTCCTCCAGACAGTCTCCCCTCATGCTGCCTCCTTCGCCCTCCAATTAAACCCCTGCCAAGCCAGGCCAGCCTGGTTCAGAGACCCAGGGACAGCTGGGGGAGAGCTCCGCTTGGCTCCAACACTGACGTGCACACTGACGTGCACCCACGGGAGCGTGTGCCGCACCGAGGTAAAGGCAACGCTGTGATACGAACCAGACATGTTTTCACTTTGTGCGTTTGACTCCCCAAGAACCTGCGTAAAATGTACAAGTGTGTTTATGACGCATCCGTTTAAATATATATGGAATATAAATGATACAACTGATGGAAGGAGACACAAACTGGTATAGCGGCGTCTTTACGCACGGCTGATCTTTGCACATAAACATATGCTGCGTCCCATTTATGCACTTATGCGCACGTGTTGATGTCAAACCTCCTCACGTCATATTTACAGTCAGTAAATGAGGAGAACTGAACTCTCTGCTCCAACTGGAGGCTCCAGCAGCTGCAGCAGCGAGACTAAAGTGCAGCTCTCCTGCGTCGCAGCCAGACGTGCACAATGAGCGTGACAGCCCAGAGGGAAGTCCGTGTGGCTGGGCTCGTTATCTGAAATGGCTGCTGAGGCCGTTCTGCCTCACTGGACCACAGTTCTATATCAAAAACCCCAGAAACGACCCCGAAAGCGAACTGCTGACGTGCAGCTTCGACGAGAAATCAGACGAAACTCAGAACGACAAAACTGGGACGAACCCAAATATGTTAAATGATACAAAAAGGTTGGAGAAGAAAGGTTGCGTCATCCTTTTCCTGCCTGTTGTCGGCAGAGGAGGGATGTATCGGCAGGGTTGGGCGGCTTCATCTGCATTTAAAAGAGGCGAAAAGGAACGAAGAGGATTCGACTGAGAGTTAATTGATGAGCGTAAACGATCAGAACGACCAGTAAAATCAGCGTTTCATTGGAAAGCAGATCTTTCTGCTGCTATCAAAACTAGCGTCTGATGGTTTTTAATCGAGCGTCCAGATGTTTATCGGCGTTTGCAGCGTTGGGACCCGACGACCACAACCTGAACTCTCTGAGAATACAGGAAGTGAGAGAGAGCGAGGCAGCGAGGGAGGGAGGGAGGGAGGGAGGGAGGGAGGGATGAAGAGGAAGCGCGGTTGCCGAACTGAGCAGCTGCTAACGAGACGATTCACAAAACATGCTACACAACGCAAGTGTTAGCGTGTCTGTACACACACCCTCGTCAGGGAAACACACACATTCTCTGGAGTGGCAGCTGTGATGTGGGGGGGGGGGGGGGGGTCACCAAACACACACATCAGCCCTCCAACGACTCCCAGTGTGTTTAAGTGGACAACTGTTGAGCTACTGGCAGAAATGTGAAGCAGCAGCGGACGGAGCGTTCAGCTGGGCTGCTTTCGGTGCACGTCTCTCCCTCGTGCACTTTTTGAGAGGGAGTTCTCCAAAAAAAAAATGCCCCATGAAATAGTCCTAATGGAAATGCGGCTTGAATTTAAGAAGCAAAAAGCAGCGGGCTGAGGGTTTACGGGAGGAATTTGTTTCATTTCTCCACTTGGAGCCGCTCAATGAGCACCCGGCCGCCCTCGTGCGTGGGAACCGCCTCGAACCGCCTCTGCGTCCCCCTCATCCCTGCAGCTGTGGAAACAAGAAGCTGGACGCCAGCAGGCCGCCACAGCCGTGCAGCGTGAACTCACCAGTGGCCTGTGGGGGGGATGAAATAAATGCAGCAGTGCACCCTGGAGTCCGGGATCCGCTTCTTCCTGTCGATGTTGATCTCCTCCTGCAGGTAGGCTTCATACTGGTCATTGATGAACTTCATAATGGGCAGCCAGCTGGGGGAGACAGTTCACATGAGCAGTTGTGCAAGACAGCAGTTCAACAGTTGTGATTTGATGTTGTGGTTATATTCTGCTCAGGGTGTGAGCGGGGCTGGCGCGGTGGCACGTAGCAACGGATGCTACGTTCCTGCTAACGACTTCAGAGTTCTGTAATCAGCTCACCAGTTTTCATTATTGATCTGATCCCCGAAGCCGGGCGTGTCGATCACCGTCAGCTTCATTCTCACTCCTTTCTCCTCAATATCTGGGCAGAGAACAATGTGGAGGAACACGCTCACACGCACGCACACGCACGAGAAGACGGAGCGACGGAATGAGCGGCGATGGGCCGCAGCTCACCGTGACTGATGGACTTGATGTCGATGGTTTTGGGGATCCTCTCCTCCGGGTCGGGCTTTACCGACTTACGGCTCACCTTGGACTTGAACAGGGTGTTCATCAGCGTGGACTTCCCAAGACCACTTTGACCTAATGGAAAACAGATGTTGTTCATATTATTCCCAATTTATTGCTAACACTAGCCATAGGCTAGCAAGCTAAAGAAGACAGTTGCTTGTTTATCTCCCTCGTATATTAACCCCCCCCCCCGTGGGCACTTGCATGGCGTGTGGAGTGTTGCCAAGCTGTCAGGCCTTCGACAACCAGTGGCGCACTTCATCTTTCACACACATCGTATGTACACCGCACGCACACAACTGCCCCCCAGGGTGGTGGAACTCCAAAGGTCAGGCTGGCTGAAGGCTGGAATTAGGCAAATGCAACAAGGGACGGGGGCCACGGCCCCAGCTGCTCTGACCTTTCCCCCATCCTCTTCAGACATCTTTATTACACTCACAACTTTCACGTTTCCCTCAGCTCGGGTGTTTTGATATAAACATGCAAATAAAATAAACAGCACTTCAAGTCCAAGACCCATAATTGAACATCTAAAACAGAGACTAATGGGTGTTTATGGTGTGTGTAGACGATCTGTCCCTGCCAGCCTTCTGATATGAAGAACATGATACATGTTTAAACCCATCACTGAATAAGCCACTAAAACGTGTGACTCTGGAGTTCTATTTCACAATCCCTGAGGTGTCGGAGGACTACGCGAGTAGATACTTGTAGTAGTGAGTAGATACTCACAAATAAATAGTCATACGTACGTGGGCACGCCTTCACGTCGGCCTCTATGCAAAGAATTTAGCTTTTGATGCAGAGGAACATCTGAGGAATCGGCGCGACGTCCCTTCTGGCTGGTCGCCACGACCCAAATCAATCAAGACTGGAGGTTTTCAGTTCTAGCGCGACGTGATGAAACATGGGCCGGCACCATTAACTGCACGAGCGCGAGCTGCACGTGCACGGACCAAACTGCTGGAGTGAGAGCTTCAGCCCATGGGAGTTATTGCTGTCATTAAGCCACTTTCTCAGCTCGACAGTCTACGTTTATCCACTCGTGTGTGTGTGTGTGTGTGTGTGTGTGTGTGTGTGTGGGTGTGTGTGTGTTGGCAGTGAACTTGCTAAAACAAGTGAGGAAATCACAACTAACACAAACGCAACGTTTTTTCTTGAAATGTTTCCGTATCAGAGAATCTGCAGTCCTACTTACTTCCTTCCGTTACTTACTTGTACTAGTCAGTACAAACTACAATTTTACCGAGTTTAAAATTTGCTTATTTTTCATGGGACATGATTTTATGATGTCAGACGTACCGACGACCATGAGGTTGAGCTCAAAGCCCTGCTTCATGGCCTTCCTCCTCATCTGCTCCAGGATGGCGTCGATGCCCACATAGCCGAATTCGCCGCCGTGGCTTTTGTCCCCCTTGACCTGCGGGTTGGCGTGGCTGGGTTTGGCGGTCTCGGACATGTTGCTGTGGCTCAGACTGACCTCTGACCCTGAAAGGCAAATAACAGGAACAGCTAAAGGGAGGTTTGTTCGTGTTAATCAACTCAATGATTCAGCAACTGCAAAGCAAATTCAGATAAAACCAATAGAAGAAGATCGTTTTGGTTGGTTTCCTGTTTGAAACAGGACACACACGCACACACTGACACACACACACACACACTGACACACACACACACACACACTGACACACACACACACCTGTACAAAACCAGAGTGTTCATCTCTCTGCTAAAGCACCAAACACATATTTGTACAGACATTTGGCAGATGTGGTGCACATTTAAAAAGGAATAAACCAAATTAACCTGTCATTGTGCTCATGCTGGCAGCGCAGCCCTCGAGAGAAACCAGAGAGGAAGAAAGGAAGACGTTTTAAAAAAAAAAAAATCAATGATGTGAAAGCTGCAGCTGGCCTCAGGTTGAGCTAAACCCGAGAGACGAAGGAGCGGCGCCTAAAAGCAGCGGCTTACCTCACTTTAGCGAGTGATTAGCTGAAGGAATGCCGCCCGATGCCCCGCCGCTCTCTCAAATGTGATCGAGTGAGCAGCTCGATCGACTGAGGGAGGGGACGACGTTTCCTGTCACAGAAAACTTGTGCCGCCTGTCTGCAGCCGCAGAACGCGTGCACATTCACAAACGGTACTTGTGAAACACATGCAACGAATCTCTGTTGTGGAGGGAGCAAAAATTTACGCCATCTGCAGCGATTTCACCTTCCTGGTTCCACCGTGGAGAGGAGACATCCCAAAATAAGGTGTGTTTCCAGAACCTTTTCAAAATTCAATTATTGTGTTGGGTTTTCTAACTGTGGCTGCAGTCTGATTAACAAATGGGGGTGGGGGGGTTAACAAATGTCCTAGTTCTGGAGGGTGAAATCATGTTTCCTCCAGAAACCCTGAATCCTCTGAGTGACTCAGTCATCCTCCAGCATTCCAAATCTGGCTACATTATCCTTAGCTTCCGAGTTGTGCTTGAGAAGCCTGGCAAACCCCCGAACTGAAGTCCGCATTAGTGAGAACGATCGCCTCAGTTAGCATCTGAATGACAGAATCCACATTAGCTCTAATGGCAGGATCCCGGTCGTCAGCCAAGCCGCCTCCTGGGCACGCTGACCCAGCTCACCCGAGGCCATTCGCTGGCTTCTTTGCTGCTTTCTAAGAATAGACAAGCGCTCACACTCTAGCAAAGGCAAACGTGCAGGCCTGGTGACAGAAACTGGCAGGCGGAGCACAAACACAAGCAACAGAAGAATAGAGACTGAAAGGACCAGAGCCAAGAGAGCTGGAAATGATAAGCTAGCCTAAAGTGGCCATTAGCCGCCGTCTTTCCCTGCTTCTCACATCATCAGTGTGTAACGCGATGACGAATCGGCCACGGCAGCCTCTTAAGCGTGTCACACAGTCACCCCGAAGGAGCAGAAACATCATTCGGCGATGCTAGCTGACGCAACAAATGCGACTTCATTGCTCGTGTAGCAGACCTGATACATTCCTCCCTCCCCCTGTGACTAAAAGGGAATTAAATTCTTTTGGAAAGCTTCAAAATCCCACACGCTGGATGCTAAACCAACGGTGCAGCATTAAGTCTGCGGAAGTTGCAGCAATTGACAGGAGGCAATAGGAAGTGTTGGAGCGCTTCACAATAAAGACGCTGCGCAGACAGTTGATGTCCAGCTGATTCAAGAGTTCAATGAGTCCACAGGTCTTTTCTGCACGAACGGCCAGATCCCATCAAAGAGATGAGTGTCTAACTTCAAACGGGGTCTTGGTGCCTTTCGTTGCACTTGAGAACGTGTTGATTTCAAGTTAGGAAGCGCATTAGTAAAGTAGGGTGCCAGTTGTGGCTGTTATTATTCAGGCTTGTGTTTGGTTTCCTGTTCCTCCCAACTGAGAGACGCACAAAACCACAAGGGCCTCTTTATCTGCACGGCAGCACCTTAAAAGCGCTTCACAAAAATGAAGATGTGAATGTCAGAATTATAAAATAACAGCACAGATGCGGCTGCAATGGCGCCGGGAGGTGTCTGAGGACGTGACCCCGATGATGTCATCGGGCCCGTGTTGTTGAAATGATTCTATTTCAAGTTTTGGATCATGGAGTTTAAAAGACGCCGACAATGTACAGAAGACAAGTGGGCGACCAGATGCATCATGGGATTTGTAGGAAATTTGTTGGGACTAGAAAAAGGTCAGCAAATCCTTTATACAAACATGTATCAGATATCCGTAAGCGCCTTGTTCCTTCCCGACCTGTAATATAACCCAGCTGGAAAACTAACACCACATATTCCCCTTTCATCGGATATAATTTTCCATCTTTTGTTGGAACAGAGATTCCCGCTTCCTCACGGATATCTCAACTATCTCACCCCGCTAATCCACCAATAAAATCCCACCAGGCACCAAACCTTTGCGTAGCATTCGCGGATATAAATCATTAATTTCCAAGCAGCTTGAGGGTAAAATATCCGGACGAACAAAACACATCAACCTTAAAATCCCCCGACAGAGTCGGAGCAGCATGAGGAACTTATGCGTGAGGCTGGATTTTACGACCGTAATTTGTTTTCAGTTGTGGGTTCGAGCAAATTGTCGCATGATCGGTGCGTGCGCTGATGATCTATCCCTCTCTAGGTGGCGCCATTCTGCACGAAAACACAAAACAAAGAGGAAAACATGGAAATGATTTGAATGGATCGGGCCTCAGATTTACACCGGTGATACCTTCGCTGACCCGCCGGAATCTGGGTTTCGCTGTGCACTGTTGGGCCCGTGCGCATCTTGGATCAGTGTTAATTGACTTAAGTGATTGAAATATATATATGGCCTCATAAATTGTGAAATTATAATATAAATAAACCAACATGAAATGTGCTTTAAAAGAATAACATGAAATTATAAAGAAATACAAGGGATAAAAAAGTCTTTTGTAGCTGTTTGCAGCGCCACTGCCCAGTTTTTGTCCAAGCATGTGTTAAAAAGATGTTCTCTCCTTTGGGGGGGGGGAGCTTTGGGAAAAGTAGCTATCATGTCTGTTTTCCTACTTAAAGCTCCTAAACCCTGTCTGCTAATCCAGATAATATTTATTCTTTTAAAGCTCGGATCCTATGTGGCTCAAACCACCCATCTCTGCCCTGGGGGGGGGGGGTCTTCCGTGTCTCGCTTTCACATGTCATTTCCACCGGCCCATTGGTGCCTCCGTCTGAACAGCAGAACCTCTTCAGAAGAAAGGGAGATGTGCATGTACAGCATGTCCACACTGGCAGGGAAATGAGGTGGCGGTGGTGACGATGATGATGACGATGATGATGATGACGTCGCACCCGATCTTGCGACGCACCGCTGCCTTTTCCTCGATAATGAGAAATGGCAGGCGTAGAGTTAGCCGAGCGGAGTACGAGATGAGCGTGGCTCGCCCCCCCAACTGTTACACAACCTGAGATGCCTTCAAGGCCCAGTGAGTGTATGTTCTTCTTTCTTTAAAGTTCAACTTTTTTTGAGACGGGGGGAGTTTAAAACGATCCCTCAACAAGAATCCCTTGTGATATTTGTCTCTGTGTGGAGGGAACTTATTTTAACGGGGCTCCTGATCATTTTACGGCCTACTGAAACCAGGTGTTTTAGGTTAAAAAGCAATCTCCTCTTACTACAACCACTTACTTTATGAGCATAAGCAGCCGTTAACCACAAGATCCTCACAGCAAGACGGCCAAAAAAGGGCATTCAAGTGTATAATTGCAGAGATTCTGATTGGTAGAAAGGAACTTGACTTACAATTACAATTCAAAACAGTGTTTTTCTAACCCTGCGACAAGTGCCGGTCGCGTAACACGACGAGGCTTCGTGGATCAGGACCTGAACACACCTCGGCTCTGAAGAAGGGCTCCAAAGAATGCTCGAGGCCTAGTTTGATCCCTCCGTCTTGTCGCTTTTGCCGGACCCCTGGCCCGAGGTGCCGCAAAGCAGATGGTGCCGCTCGGTGTTGAAATACAACCCGTCACTCTGAAAACTTCTAGTAATGCGGATAATGACATGCCACAAAACAGTCAAGACTAAATTCAAAGCGGAAAATAGGTGTACTTTGAGGGGTTATTGGGGTCAAGACTGTGACCCCGTAGCATGGGATGGGAGATATTTGCCACAATAACACTGAAAACACACGTGTTTACCGGTTGAGAGCTGTAATCGACCACAAACCAAACATGTCAGCAGTGTTTTAATGGAGAAGAATGCCTAAAGTCAAAACAACCAAGTATGAAGTGGGAAAACAACATGTTGCTTTATTCAGGACAAGAGGAGAGAAGAAGCTGCCTGCTGTTCAGAGTTGGACAGTTGGAGGTCGCAGAGGTCACTGAGGAAAAGTATTTAAACGCACGTTGCCTTTAAAATGCAACTAAGAGAGCCCATTCAAATTTCACCAAAGCATAAACACTAGAAAATGGGCAAAAAGACCCCGAAAAAATTGGTTCTTCACAATAAAACCTCACATTAAGGCCGAGAAGAAGTCTGAACACTCGCCCACACGCTGCGGTGGACAGAATCAAGGGCCTCCACCCACCCAGCCGCGACCTTTCATCCGTGACAGGACACCATATGTCTTCCTGTCCCGTGTAGCACACATGCACAGCACATCCTCTTGTGGACTGAATCAGGCACATTTGCTTCCTTTTTTAAAAAGAAATGACACCAACATGTCTTCTGATGTTGAGGCGATCAGATACACATCTGAATTTTCTTTCATTTGTTCCACGTTCATGAAATCACACACACACGGTTACAATTATCTAAATGACTGATGATTACGAGCGGTAACGCGGGACAAATTATTTTCTGTCTGACAGCCTTTTTTTTCTCTAAATCCTCCCTCTCCTTGTTGGAATTTGGTCAAAAAACATGAGCAACAACAAAAGCCAAGTATTTTCCCTTTGAAATATCACATTTGAAACGTTTTTAACCTCAGCATAACCAACATTACTGCACGTTGCCAGGCTGGATTATGTGCAAGTGATTGATGTATTTACTATCAGTCAGTTAACATCATTAGCAGGAAGCACATAGCAAAGTGGATTTCAATGGCGCCGGGTGTGAGTAATATTGTTATTAATCATACATGAAGCAACTTTGGGAATTCGCAGGGCCCACACACACAGCGCATGTCGACTGCCATGTGTTCCAGGTCTTCATTCACGCTTTACTCCTGTTGTGGTGCTGCTCGACTTGAAGATCAAATGCAATCCCGCCAAAACAAGCTCGGGAGGAACGACTAGGCTGCATCTTCTGGTCGCAGTTTACAGCAAAGCAACTATTCAAACAATGTCATGCGGACTGTAACGCTGGATCATGTGACACAAACACGGAGGAGTTATTTTACCAGTCCCCCCAGGGCAGAAAATTACAATAAAAGCAGCCGACAAGCATTTGCAGAGAAGATTTCTTACAATTCCCGAATGGCCCAAGTGCAACTGAAACTGAACATACGAACCGTTTAACTCGTCAACTCTTCCTGAACTTTGCAAAAGTCCCCCTCCGGAGAGCCGTCACGGGGGATTGTCAAAATTAAATCATGTCAAAACAGCTTGGATGCATCAGTGTCTGGCTAATCCACTGCACTGGATCAAAGATGGGCTGCAAACTCGGGCTGATGTGATGAGAGCGGAGGCCAGAGAGACAACATCACTCGAGGGGGAGCGCAGAAACTTTAAAATCCAATAAAGGCTGCCCTGATTGGTCCAGTCTCTGTGCCATTATGGCCAGATTGATTATCCATGCATGCTCCGGAGCTGAAGACACAATGGGGAAGAGAAGCAGAGAAAAAAGTGGGAAGGAGGAGTGTGTGGCTGTGTTGGGGAGGGGGGCAGAACTCCCCCTGCAAACTCTCCCTGATGGCTGAACAATGGGGGAAGAGACACAGGGAGAGAGCATGAGGCCCATGTGCAGACAAACTTTTTCCCACCAGAAACAAGTCAGAGAACCTCAAAAGTTACCAACCTCAATGCACCCAGCACACCTGGAGCACTATCCCTGAGGCCAAGTGCCTTCTCACCGCCAAATCCACTGTCTTTTTCTCAGAATCACTCACAACCTTCCTGATACAACACAAAATAAACACAGCAAAAAAAAAACCCCAACAACCTAAAAAGCAACAACTTACCTAACCCCTTTTCCTTTCCTTCTCTCCACTCTCTTCTACTCCCAATCACAGCTCCAGCTGGTGAGGCTGGACTGCCGCGGCTGCTCCCTTGGCCACGCCCACAGGCCACGCCCACCCGAGGTCACATGACTGCCATCCCAAGCAGTTTGGGAAGGCTTTCTGCCGGACACACCCCTTATTGAGAGAAAGTGCCTGCAGAATACCTCGAACCATGTTCCACAGAGTGAGTGAGTGAGTGAGTGAGTGAGTGAGTGAGTGAGTGAGTGAGTGAGTGAGTGAGTGAGTGAGTGAGTGAGTGAGTGAGTGAGTGAGCGAGCGAGTGAGAGAGAGAGAAAAAAACCCCAGGAATATGGTCGAGCGTCTGCATCTTTCAACTTCATTACTTAAAGTTGGCCAGTTGCTGTTTTGGATCAGCTCAATTAGTTGTGACTTTGTGTGTCTCAATGCGTTACCTAGCAACCACACGTGGCCCTGGTGGCTGTTTCAAGGCTGTTGCAGCCATGGAGAACTAGCAGGCGTCAGTCTCGCACTGGTGCTTTTGTAAAGAGCTCCTGACAGAAAGCCAAACATGCCTGATCGTCATCTTTTTGGCTTTGGCCCTGTTCTGCTATCGCGGCACCACTGTTTTGATTTGGTCTCAGCTTCAGGGAATTATGCTGCACTGAGGCCTTAAAAGAGATTAAAACAGCTCAAAAAACCCAACAGTCCTGTGAAAATCTGCTCTACGTGACGATTTTGAAAGGAAGGAAACAGCCGGCGCGTCAGCTGCAACAGGTTTTTGCAGCATTCAGCGGAAAATGGTTCCTTCCTCTTGAAGTTGGGTGCATGGAGGTAGATATGACATAAAGTCCCCAGTGCACATTCAGGTGTGACAGAACTGTTTGCAAAAGTGAGCAGAGTGCATGCAACCATTTTGCATTATATATTTAGAGTAACGTCACCTCGTCAGAAGTTCCCACCAGAATCTTTCCATCATAGATCTCTTTCCAGACATCAAAAGAGGAGCGATGTGTGTGAAACAGATGATCTAAAATTTCCTCTGGTGGGAACAAAAGATGAAATGAAGGAAATCTCTGTGATTCTAGTCATGAGGGCTTAAGAAGCATCTTTGAACTGGTTATTTATGGCCATTAAATTTATTTAGGACTGTCGGTTACTGATCGGCGTGTAAGTGCACGTCATGAATCAAATCTGATCGTGCGCGCTTTCAAAACATTTGAAGGAAGATTTGAGCAGATTATTATGGAAACGACAAGAATTTGCCTCATCATTGAGGTTACAGCTGTCTGTGATGTTTGAGACCCTGCGGCCATTTGGCAGCATCAGATTCTGGGCTGGGGTGGGCGGGGGTGGGGATGGGGATGGGGGTGGGGGTGGGGGGGTTACTGGCAAACACTCTGTGACTGGCCTACAGGCCGGGACTAATTGCTGGTGGGAACCAAATCAGAGGCATATGGAGCTGATTTACAAATTCACCTCCATGACTCAGGCAGGCAGAGTGACTCAGCAATGGGGGCAGAAGGGAGGACGAGGGGCAAAGGAGCAAGAGAAAGAGGTCATAAAATGTGAGGGAGGAGGGGCAGCTGGGGTACAGTTGGATGAGGAAGTAGCCACGGGGACAGAGGGAGAGAAGAGCAACATCTGGCTTGGATGGGATATTTACTGGGGAAGATAACTGGGATCTGTTACAGATTTCCTGTTGTGTTTTTCTGCGGTGGTTGCTCCACTCCCCTGTGGTGCAGATGGAGACAGGCGTGTGTGTGTGTGTGTGTGTGAGAGAGATGAAGGAGCAGAGTTTATGTCAACATCCTGAAATGCCCTCCCCTCACGCCCCCATCGCCACCTCCCCCCCCCGTTTCTGCTGAAATCAGAGACACTGCAGGCGGATTCAAGCGTGCATGTTTCCCCAACTGCGTCGCACCTTCGCGGTAAAAACAACAACAACGACGACAACAATACTGCGCATATTTCCCCCAAAGTGCCGCGAACCCGAGCGCTTCTGCAAAGGCAAGTCTCCGAGCCGCTCTCGTAATGATGAAAAATCAACTGAGCCGATACTGAGGTCAGATAGTGTTTGTTTACAGGGGTGTTTACACTGTTATTACCCTGCAAAACTCTCCCAGCTGGACTAATTAATACCACAAAAAGGGCACAGAGTGGGGGTTGGTTACAGTCGGCTCTCAACACCACAAATACTTGCTTCTGAGCCACAAGAGGAAAAGTATCCAGTATGCATATTAAGCACGAATGGAAGGAGAAAGGCAATAAAAGTTTGAGCAGAGTGGGTTTTTTAAAGACGCATCAGCTTGAGGGGTCCTAATGAAAACCAGTCCTTCTGTCTTTCCCTCCCAATGGTACGGAAGACAACCAGGCAGATACTCACAAACGTCTTCCATCTCGCGGTTGTTGTATATCTCGCTGCTTGCAGAAGCCATTTCTCTTGCTAGCCTCTTTCTGTTTGTCTCTACAAAGAAAAAAGTTAGCTTGAAAAATATGCCCGTCGCCCAGTTATGCAGCAGCTGCTTTAAAATACTTAACTATCCTACGGATAAGATAAGTGGAGCTAGCTCGTCGCTAGTTCCGATAAGCAAGACAGTGTTTGCTGCCTGTTTCTGAACAGCCTTCCCTGATGAATAACAAACACAGAGCAGCTCTAAGGAACCAGCCTTCTGGGGAATCCCTGGCCCCCTCACTGGATCTGTGGGAGGCGATGGACAGAGATGACTCAAGTTCAAAAACAAAGAGAGGACAGGAGAAGCTCGGGAATTAAACATCCAGCAAAGCGAGGGTATCGAATTTTCCATATCCAGGGGAGGAATTTGGCTTATAAGCTGACAGTTAACTCAGTAAATCACTGAATTCATCTGCTTTTCCCCTCATTTTGAACAGAAGCCAAAGGTCTTCTACTCTGCGATGACTCAACAGGTCACTTTGCTGCATCGACACCTTAAATCAGGAGGTGAAAGGTCACACGAAGGACCCCAGAGAGCCACTTCTGAGGCTTTTCTCACGATCCATAAAGTCCCGTTCTACAGCTGTTTAAACACTCTGGTGGCATATTCATGGTTTAAGGTGCGGGAAGGTTGCCTTCTTAGATGAAACGGTCGGTTGAAGTTCTTGCCCACTGTCGACAACGACAGAAACACGATGCTTTATTTCAGCACTGTCGCTGGGCTGTGACATATTTACAGTCAGTGGGTGGCACATCCTGCTCAGCTAAAACCAAAACCCATTTTTTTAGACTCGTGCCAGAGAGTCTCGGGATGCTTTCCTTGCAGGAAAAAGCAGGAAAACTAAAAATGACAAAGTGCTTCGGCCTGGCCTGGTCCTTCTGGCCCGGTTTTAGATCCACAGGACGGGGAAAATGCCTCCATCACCACTCTGCAGGGTTAGAGACACTTATTTTAAACATGAGGGTGCATTTACAGAGCGGGGAGAGCCCTCACCACTGCTCCACAGGGAGCTGAAATCTGAGCTCCCCAGCTCAGGAACCGCTGAGATGGAGCAGCGCCGGTGTTCTACGAGCCACTGTGAGGTGAATCTTCGTAGAAGAGGACACACGAAGAGGAAAGAGGCAGCAGCGAGGGGACCGCTCACTTCTAACGTCCCCACACATGCTTCCTTGGATACAGCCGTGCACTCGAATCTCTCTGCACCCTGCTCAAGTGACTCTGACACATTGGAGCAGATGGCTGGACCGTGGTACAAAAGGCCATCTGTGTGTGAGCGTGGGCATTCATGCGTGCGCACACACACACACACATGCAAACACACACATAGAGCTGAGCACGGGTAGCAGACTGTGGAGCAAAAAGTGACCTCATCTCAACTTTTGCTTTCCATTAACAAACAATTACACACAACGTCCATCGATTCTAATCTCGTGATATTTATTTTCCCCAGACATAGAGTAAACATCCCGAGGACCACATGGGCACAGCGGGATTTTTGCTTCCATTCGAAGGCTCGGCGATGCTTTTTGCCTTCATTTCCTTGGCCGAGATAACGGAAATGATTTTTACATCAATATCTTGAACAAGGAAACTCCAGCGGTGGTATCTCACATCAGGAGAGACGGAAGACGAGCAATTTAATGAAGATAAAGTCAGCCGAGGCTCGACGTTATCTCCCCTCAGTTCATCAACCCGCTGATGGCCAATATCCTCGTATTTGTATTTTCTTTTATGGTGATGGAAAAGGCTTATTATGGTGTGTGTGTGTGTGTGTGTGTGTGTGTGTTGGAGTAAATGACAGAAGAGTGAGTTCACTGCATTTAGGGATCCGATGAGATGACCAAACAGGACAAAGGTCTTTGTGCAGTGGTGGGAAACTTCTGTAACACTTGACTTCCCCCAGATGCTCAACATAAACTCCAACTTCCGAAAGCTTTAACTGGGCAGATCGGAAATCGTGTGTGCACGTGCGTGTGTGTGTGTGTGTGTGTGTGCTAGAAAGAGGGAGAGAACATTTATCTGGGGCAGCGTGGCTGATCGCTCTCACATCTCGTAGCTCCTCCCTTCCCCTCCTCAAATGTAAGTTAATGAAAAGATCCTTTCATGTTGGATGCTCTTACTCTCCACGTTGTTCAAAGAACTGTCAGTCGTTGTTTAGAAAAAGAGCGTATCCTATAGCAACGCACCAAACAGCTGTGACATCTCTTTGCTAGATTTATGGAGCTGAAATGGAGCAGTGGTGGATGTTGGGAAAATGCCAATTTGCTTATCCAATAATTAAATAACACGAATAATTGATCTCATTTAGATTCGCTTGTGGCTCCAAAATGGAGGAATTAAAATTTATGTGCAACGTGTGTTTTCAGATTTCATTGATCACACGCTTCCCTCTGGTGGCTGCTTTTGGAAGCACATGAACAATAAAAACCATCTTCTGTCAGTCAACTCTGAAAAGTCCTAATCGGTAATAAGAGATGATCTGTGTCACTGTTTATTTGTTTATTTTGTGTCAATTATTGTGCCTTTCCATCTGTAATTTTAATGGAATAATTCCAAACACCAGTTGCACTTGCACAGTTTTAAGCAGCGACGTTCACCAGCACAAGCATGGAGGCAAAATGCCTCCTTCCTTTTTTTCTCTGCTTCTCTTCCCTTTTTATCTGGGTAATTAGCTGACAGGCCATATAATGGCTGTGGATCAGTTTGCAGTAATTACAGTGGGAGGGGAATGACCTCGATACGCTGTCACCCTCGAGGAAGGGGTCCCTGGAATTGTCTGTCGTTGACAGATGACAAAGTACGACGAAAATAGTTGAAGTTTGTGTGCGAGCGTGTGCCCTTTCATGACCTGCGCAGGCTGGGACAAATCTCCCTCAGTCCCTTTGCAACCCCCCCCCGCCCCCCGCCCCACCACCAGAAGGTTAATCCACATGCAAGACAAGCGGCTGCTGCTTCTGGACCTTAAGAAAGATTCAAGACTTTGTGTTTATTTATGCAGAACATGTGAAACGTACCATTTTGCCCCTTCGGTGTGCATGTTTGGGCAGATATTTTTTTAATTTGTGCACCAGGTCACCATGGCACTGCAGGAAATAAGCGCCAGAATCATGGATCCATCTCTGCTGGGGGCGAAACATTGTCCGTCAAATGATACGCTCGAAAAATTCTACTGTTAGTGGCCTCAGTGATAGCCTGAACCCATCCCATTAGCTCAGGGGTTAACCTTTGCTAACCCAAGGGAGGAAATGCAACATTGGATTTAAAATAAGTAATAAAAAATGGTATTTTACTAGCAAACGGACACTTGTAGTTATTACAACTTGTGTAGTACACAACTGTACATGAATAATCAATTTGACCCAATCAGGGAGAGTTCATGCAAGTAAAGCAGCAGACGAGAGTGAAAGGCTAGTCTGAAACCTATGTATCCTCTCTGAAGGTGTTGGTTCTGAACCTAGATGGTTGAGATTTTTTAGGTGGTTGGGCAGGGGCCTTTCTGCAGCCTCTCATAGATTGATGAAGAGCAGAGCTGCCTGTCAAGATAAAGTTCCTCCGTCTGGCTGAACGTGCAGCAACAAACCTGATGCTAATCTCTCCCTGTTCAGCCTGAAGTGAAGCTGCAGCTCAAGTTTTGCCCTAAAATCACTCATCTATAAATTCAGCACTCCTCTTGGATGGCCAAAGTTCTGGCGCCTGTGTTAAAGCAAGAAAAAAAACTTGCTTTTTCTGTCGTCTTCATGCTCTGGTTTATTGGACGATCCGTCCCCCTTTACTTCTGCCCCGGGGGCATATTTGACCTTTTCCACGATGACCTTATGCACAGACACCTCAGCCTATCTTTAAATCTGCTTCCATCACAGAATGGATGGATGTCGGCGAGGGAGCCGATGGCACGACCCCGGAGCGAGGGGAAGCGCTCGGCAGCGAGGTTACACAGGAGGGGGAGCCGATGCATTGACAGAAGACGGAAGGAAGCACAGGATGCTGGATGTGTGATGTCATTTCCTACTGGAAAAACTGAATTGGCAGGAAAGTGTTTTTCAGGATCTAAAACACTGCCAGCATTAAAAATAAAACTTTAGCTTCTCCTCAGTTTTTTTCCTCATAAAGAGTTTTGCTTTTTTTTATTTTTTTTAAATAAGTGGATGCAGCCACATAATGGTACCGAATAACTGTTGAGATCTTTCTTCCCTCCGGGTGGCCCAGCCGGAGCCCCAAGGCCCTCTGGGCAGGTCACCCTTCATTAAGACCCCAATTAGGGCCTCGCCATGTGGACAAATAACAGCCTACCCCACCATCACATGCTGTGAGACGAACATGGGAGACTTTAGCACACACACACACACATTTATATGCACGGTAATACCAAGCAGAAGCATGACAGTGTGCATCCCACGGGGCTGTGTGTGATTTAAAAGAGCCCTCTATTAATGCATGTGAGACTCAGATCTAATGATGTTGTACATGAGCATCAGTCTGCATCACAGCATCTTCTCAAGGAGCCCGCAGCATTCCGCTGACTAGGGCGTCATTTCAGGCTGCTAAATAAGCGCTTGGTCGTGTGGCACGTTGGGAGTGTGAGATGATTGTCCTGCCTTTCTCACAGCCTTGATCTTATCTTGAGAGCCGACGTTCCCAACAACGTCCCTGCGTTTGCTGCAAGTGCTCCATTGTAAGGACTCCTATTGACAACATGCGTTCACCCTGACTCCGGCCCACTCTGGGTCCTGTCACAACCCCAAAAACCGAGCCTCGAACATCAAACAGCCCTTTGAAGTTGTAACGACCGGGAACGTGTCCTCGCTTCTTAAAAATGTGCTCACTTTGCAGATGAAGTGTGTATTCTGCCTATCCTCTTAACATTTACAGACCTCCTTCTACCCTCCCTTTGTAAATACACAGTAGAAATTCTTTATCTTGCTCTGTCATATCCAGACAGCACAGGAAAAACTAATTTAAGCCTGGTGAATAAAATATGACTGTAGTTCAATCCCACTGCAACTGGGTCATTAATGACTATTGAATCATACTTCACTTCCTGTGCTGTTGTGGTTAACTGGTAACAACAACCACAGCTCCCCAATGCTGCATTAGGAACAGAGCACAAATGCTCCAGGATCCTGGTTCTATCCAGACAGCAAACTAATCAAAAAAGTTACTTATTTTATTACCCTTCCTCCCATTTGGGAGATCCACTGTTGCATTATTCTGGCATGAGTTAAGATGACGGCAGGCAAATTAATGAGATGCCACATAAACAACAAAACAACTTTTGTACGATTTTCCGGTGTTTTCCGGTGCCACAAATCTGCAGTGGACCAACCTGGAAAGCGGAACGCCATTGAGGATGCATGTTCTGCCCTCTCCACACCAGTAGATGGTGCCACTCTGAGCATGTTTTTCCTGAATAAGAAGCCAGAAGTTCTGGAGATCCAAAGTCCCGGTCGTCAGTGACAGCTTTGGAATTAATGACGAATCAACGATGATCCGAATGGAGCTCCAGAAAAGACACTCAGTATCATCCACGGATGAACATTCACTTCATAATCGGCGTTTTAAGTTGATTTTTAACTTTAAATTTGACATCTTTGAGAAATAAAATGGATGGCGTTACGGGCGGGTCCCCCACGGCCCAAAAACACGAACATTAGGTGGATCGGAGGCACAAAATTCCCTCCAGGTGCGCGTGAATCGTGTTTCCAGTGACAGACCGGTGACCTGCCTGGGTCTCTCCCAGTGAGGACTGGGACAGGCTTGATATGATTGCGCAATAACCGCCGAATGAATGAATACAAACCTCAGTTTTAGCTACTTACTGTCAGGGTTGGGGGACTTCCGTCCGGCGTGACTCGGCGAGGAGCAGCGGAAAGTAGTGACGATGGTGTTGTGGTGGGGGTTGGGGTGATGCGGGTGGTGCACCGCTGGGTGGTGGCCGTTGTTTTCCGGAGGAGCTCGGGTGATGCTGATGTCAGGTTTGCGGACATCGCCGGGACTAGGGGGCTCGAACTTGCGGGCGTGGTTCTGCTCAGGAGGCCGGCCGGTGCCGTTGTTGTTGTTGTTGCCCTCGTGGCGGCGGATCACAGGGGAGTCGTTGGGCGTCTTGGCAAAAGTGACCTCCCTCCTGTGGCTCATCTCGGGGGTCTTGGAGTGGCCGAGGACTTCGGGGCGTTTCAGGGCGCTGTTGGACACGAAGCGCGTGGCGGACGGGCTGGTGGCGTTATCCACTTGCTTGCTGGAAGACGTGATGTCGATGTTGAGTTCTGAACGGCGTGACACGGGCTCGGGGGTCCTGGAGCCGCCTCCGCCCATGATGGAACGGGGCTGGGCGTAATTGGCGTTGTTGTTGTTTGTGGCGGTGGCAGGAGCACCCAGCTCACGGTAGTAGATGCTGGTGGGCGACATGGCGTTGCGGTGAGGGGAGTTGTTTGTGCGACGGGAGCCGGGAGAGTGCGAGTGGGATGAGGTGTCAACATCTTCCACCTCAAAAGACCTCTTCAGAGCTGCACAGGAAAACACAAAACACGTTCATACCTGGTTAAATTCACCGATTAATGATGCTATAATAAGCACAAATAGTCGCCGGCTCTCAGCTTTTTATACTTGTAATCAATTCAGCGTTGAAAAAAACATTGTTTGTCTTTTTAAGAGTCCAGAAGTGTTTTTATAATCACCAAAAGAGAGCAAACGGACGAAGAAAACAACAGATAATGAAATGAGCGTTGCTCAAATGAGAATGCTCAGAAGGACTCGATGAAACAAGATAAAACTGGCAATGAAACCCAGCTGAATGACAATTTACAAGTAAATCCAAACACAGCAAAACACATACAAATAAATACAAGGGAAATACAGATAAACAGGTACTGACTTTTCCTTTTTTATTACAATTTGTGATGCAGTTTCTAATAAAACTCCTGTTTCAGATTCCACAATTGTGTCCCTGAGAGAATCATTGAGCGCCACTCATTAAGGCAAATCTCCAAGCTCGAGGCGCCTCCTCCTCCTTTGTTAGCATGTAGCATGAGAAAGTTGCTACACTGGGGTCCTGAGTGACGGACTCGCTGGCGTGGGATCAACTTGAATTTAACTCCTGTCAGGGATTTGCGATGCCAACCCAAAGGCCGGGAGCTAGTATCATAATGGCACAGTCCTCTCACGCGCACCCTAAAGATCCCAACCCATCCATTTTCCAGCAAATCAACAAGGCGGCACCAATGACTTGATTGGTTTATGGTTTGTGGCTTGTCTGCATTTTCATGCGTCTTTGTGTTGCGTTTCGCTTTGTTCACAGTGGTCATAAAGACGAGCACGTACTTGCACATGTCTATTTTTAAGCAGCCGTGCCCCCAGCGAGAGAACTGTTGTCCCTGTTGCACTTCCCACATTCATCAGCCACAATTGCTCATCAGATTTACTGCTATAAGGTTCTTTGTTCCAGCCCGGTGAACATTTGGAGCCCCAACAAAAATATAGGCCAGAGTTTGGTTCTTGGTTTGCGTTAACGAGATAAGCTAACAAAGCTAAAAACTCTCTTAACTAAAAAAAAAAAAAAAAGTCATCAGTGTATTTTTATGAAAAAAAAAAAACTGTACATATGTGTTCCTAGGTGAGGTTTAATCCCCTGTACCTGCACTTTAATGTTGATTATGCATACATTTATGTGCAGTAGGTCTGATTTACTCTTTGATAAGGTTGCTTTTATTACAAAAGACCTGGATGTTAACACATTTCAAACCCATTCACACCCATTTTCAGGGCCATTGTGTTCCTCGCACACCTATCGCCCGCTTAAACCAGTTTTGATAAGAACAGAGTTCATTATTCAGTAAGGGGCCATTAAAAAGCCATCCTCGAGCGACATAAAACTATACAATGAACTAATCATTTAGAGGCGACCGAGCCCATTTTCCTTGTGGATTGTATCCATGGTACCGCTGCTTTCCTGTGCCGTGTTTTATGATCACAGAGCTCTGGCCAGATGAGGCGGTCTGCCAAAATCTCTCTGCAGATTTCACAGGCGCTGACTCAAAGAGAAAACTTTAACAAAACCAAAACACATTATGTAGACTTGAGACAGTCTGCCGGCGAGCTGCGAGCGATCTCAGATCTTAGCATTTTTGTTCTCCGCTGTTTTGAATTGATTTGCCCTCAGGCGTCTTCCGTGGAAGACTTGAGTGCCGTCTTTTCAAGCCATTTGTTTGGATTCTGAGAGTGTGCAGTGAAGGGTGAATCTCTGCACTTTAATGCTCTCTGCAAACTGAAAAAAGAAATAGTCATGTGTTTTCAAGGGTCGGACCTTCTGCACGCTCCCTGCTGGTGCTTTTACCTTGGCTTGGGGTTCTTTTTACATAATCTTGACAGGGCAGGGTCACAGAGCAATGGGACGAGTGGGACAGATGGTTCTGAAGGAATATCATTTCCACTATGACAGCATTCCCAGACTACGAGCTGGAAATGAGGCTACTTCAAAGGGACCTCATTAAAAGCAGCCAGAAGTCTCATCTCCTTGCCCCCCCCCCCCCCCCCCCCCCAGCTTGTCTCTTCTGAAACCGGACAGACCTCCAGCAGAGGAGGCAGGGGTGTCCTCACTTCCATCAGCAGTGTTTGTCCTAACAGAGCCCAGGTGTTCATCCAGGCTGCCTCTATCGCCGTCGTCACCTTTTCTCTCGCGGACAAACACCGAACAATCAGCAGGACGGTCCGGACAGACGGTCATGGAGGAAGATAACGTTAGCGGGAGAAACGTAAACCAACAGAGCTTACAACAGCTCAGCTGCTGCCACGAGTTTTAGTCACTACATTTAGAGGTGCTGCAGCTAAGTGGACCCATAGATAGGATGTATTTATTTCGTAAAATTGACATTTTGGACTTCTTTTAACTCCCCTAAGAGCCTGTTCTCGTTCCCGACTGTTTTATTTAAGTAAACCTGAGGCCGCGGCGCGCACGGCAGTTAAGGTAGCTGCAATGTAAAGTCACCCGAGGCGGTTCAGGTGACCTTAAAGGCAAAATGTGAAGTGAAAGTGCCAGGGAAGGGGCAGGTCAAAGTTCACCGGGAGTTCTTTCACTGCTCCATCAGTGGTCGGCCGTCTCAACGCGTCTGAACAGCCGTAAGCTCTCATATCCCAGGCAGGACGGGGCGCTTTTGATGGCAGCTGACGAACAGTTCCAGTTTGGCATCATGAGTCAAAAGGGAAAAGTAACAGGTCACAGGAAGTGACAGAGTTCAGCAGGGCGCACGGCCAATGAAATGATTTCCATTTTCATTTGATCTGTGGAGCAGCGCAAACAGCACGACTGCCTGCAGCAGGAACATGGACGAGCATCTGACCACCAGCACGACACGAGAGGACGGGGAGAAAACGTCGGCTTTGCTGGCGTCCCGTTCTCCTTTGATGAAATGTGCAGCCATCAAAGAGGCGGCCATGAACGCGCACTGGTGAGGACGCTGAATTTCCCTTTAGAAAAACCCCTTTTGCATCTGTGCATAATCAGCTTCTTGGCTGTGGTTTTCTGCTCCATGTTAAAATCTTAGCTATTTGCCTGGTGATTCTTTTAATTAATGAACTTTAAATAATGATTAAAAATAGTTTAAGCAAACACAACAGAAAGCACAAGAGTGAACACTTCCTGTTGTGTTTAAGATCCCAATACTCATCCTTTATACTTTAGCAACTACAGAGTTTTGTGGAAATAAACTGCCAGTGGTAATATTTAGACATTTTATGAGGAAGCTTAGAAGAGAAGAAAAAAATAAGAGGATTTGGACTGTGATTGTACTTAATGCCAAATTTGCACTGATAAACAGAAATAAAGAAGGAGGCAAGAGCAGATTTGAAAATCTGAAAGTTCATCACCCCAGAAATTTGGGCAGCAGAGAAAGTTAAGCAGAAAGAGCTCTTCCAAAGAAAACTATGATTATTAAGGATTAATGGAAATGGCCGTGGGGAAACCAGGAAAAAGATCCTGTCTGACGAGACAAGGCCAAGGACATATTTTAGGAGTACGGCTCAAACCCTAATGACTACGCACTACGTCCTCCTGTCCATTTTTTGGGGTTAGCAGTGCTGAAAACTGCCAGTGCAGGATTACCGTGTGGGACTGGACGACCCCATGTCCAGCACTGGGGGAGAAATTCAGCAGAGACTTGCTGCAGATCATTTTTTTGATTTGTTGCAACTATGTTGACTCAGAACCACACACACACTAAGCAGCAGCAGCACCACACACACAGTTATCCTTACGGGACCTTTAGTTTGACTTCCACTCCTTTTCCATTCATTCGTCAAGCCCCTAACCTCAAAGGAACCTCAAATCAGGGCTTGCCCTTCACCCTTCAACCTGAAAGGTGAAGACTGATTTGTGGGTGTCCCAAGTTTGGGCCCTAAAAGGATGATCAGACCCCACAATGTGATTGAAAACCCCAAGTTGGAGTCATACATAGAGAGAGAGACTGTTTTGAGAGGTATGACCAAAGTGTGTGTGTGTGGGGGGAAAAAATGTGATTAAGTGGGAACCTGGAGTTACCTCAAAGAAGAAATTATAGTTGGACCACTTCCACTTTTTACTGCGAGTCACCCGACCCAGCACAGAAAACGCATGTCAGCAAATTAAAAAAGAGAAAAGACGGGGAAATTTTTTTTAAAAAAGCGACCAGGACACACGGTGCTTGTAAATGAGCGAGCAGAGGATGCGATGGTGTCAGCGCCGTGTGCCAACTGCTGTTAAATATTCAGAGAGCGCCACTGGGAGCTGCGGAGAAGCTGTTCCTCACAACTCACCCTGGAATCAGCCTAATAACATGCTGAACCCTCTGGCCTGGTTTACACACGCTCACCATTTCATTTCCTGCCGCAACATTCAAACACACCAGAGCAACAACACCAGCAGATAACACAGAAGACTGTGAATCGGGCCCAGGTTGGCCCAAAATGGAGGCGCAAATCCAAATCTACAGTTTCTCTGACAACACAAAGTACAGGGGCTTGATTCTGGATTGGTTTCCCCCTCTCTCCCGGTCCTGTTTACACATTCTAGTCTTTGAGAGACGCCGTTTCAGTGCTTTGACCACACAAGAGTTCCATTCCTCCACTTATACCACTCTGATCAATTACGTTGACTTTGCTTATTTTACGCCTTTATTTCCTCCTCAGCGGATCACACAGAGCTTCCCGATGCACTGGAAAACATAATGAGCTGGGATAGAACCGGGATTAACTCGCTGTCTCCGAAAACAGCAGACCAGTGTGCTCGATTCACGAGGCTGATACAGTGGTCACTATTGGTAACTGCAGGCATCTTGTCTTTTTCTAAAAACGGCACTTTAAAGCGGGAGCCGCCTTGAGAAAACACACGTTAAAGATGACACCCATGTTTAAAATGTAAGACTTGAAATGAAGGTTCCAAAGGTCAAATATTAACCTCTAATTACCCGTAAATTCTCTCCATTCTGCTGTTTTTCTACGAGAACGGCTGCTTTTTGTGGCTTCCGCTCTGCGTGTGTCACAACAGGCAGGAGAACAGCTGGGGCGACCCAGCGTGACCGGAGGAGGAAGAGGAAAGAAGCGTGGATGGAGGAAACACAGAAGGGGAGAGGAAGAGTCGCACAAAGGGAATCAATGCCAACTGGCTTTGAAAACAAATGGGAGACGCACTTGTGACGGATGTTTGCCCTGCATTTGTCCGAGCTTGAAGTTTTCAGCGGTTACCTTTGTGACGTAACTGCGGCAGGATCGATAAAAGAAGCTCACCCAGACTGGACTTAATGGTACCCAGCAACACACATGCAGCCACAATATGATAAACACTTTTGAGGTAGCACACAGACGTACGAGGTAAACTGGACACATGTGCTCCCATATTCCCATTCTCTACCCCCCCACCCCTCCCCCCACCTTTTTGTCATAAATTGCCTGCAATTTAATTAAAAGAAGCATTGTAAATTACAAACCTTCGAAATCAGAAATGATTCCCTCCAAGTGTGGATTGCCGGACATTTTTTGTTCTCTGTCGAACTTTCGATGAGCTTTCTTGGAACAAATTCCGAAAATACAGTCAAAGTTAACCAATTTTCCAAACGTATTTTCCCCTGACTTCCCACTTGCTTTCCGATACGGCTATTTAGATGTCAGAGAGAGTGGCAAGGCGAGCCTCCTCGCTCACTCCTCCCTGCCCAGGAACACACCCCCCCTTCTACCTCATGTCCTGTGTATATATGAGTGTGAGTGTGTGTGTGTGTGTGTGTGTGTGTGTGTGCACCACCCCAACACAAACACACACTCATACATGCACGCGCAAGCATTCACAGAGACCTGGTCATTCCCCAGGATGCCCCCCCGACCAGAATGGTTCAGGTCTGAGTTGAAAGGAGACGTCAGGTCAAACAGTTTACGTCATGTTAAACAAGTTGTGCTGCCAGCGGACGGGTTAAAAGCTTCCCCCCTCTTGTCGACGAGATGCTGCTGTTTAACTCTGAAGCTCCGTCTCTGAGTAAACAACCCCTACAAACCGACTGGCATGTTAATTAAAGCGTAGTCGCGCCTGGAGTTGCTGCTCTCCTGCGACAGAAGGAGCACAGCCTGCAGGGCTTCCCAGCGAAAGTTGACATTAGAGATATACAAATGAGGCCTCGGGGCAATCAGAGGGTTTATTCATGCACCAACCTGCCCTCTGTGACACAGGAGCATGAGAACTGGAGGCCGTATCTGACCAGGAAATCTGGCACTGCTGCAGTCTTTCGGGACGCCGGGGAGCGAGCGACGCGCGAGCGAGGCTGTCTGAAAGAGACGCTGTTGGAAAGACCTGCGAAGTGGTGAAAGAAAGAGTCAGTTGGTCTGCACAACTTCCTCTTCTCCCCGACAAGGCGGCAATCGAGAGTTCAAAAAGCAGAACGCTGGTTTACAATCAGTCGTCTAGAATTTAAAACAAGGGCCGCAGAACGTGTCCAGAAGATATACTGCCAATTACCCAACCTCACAAACAGGAGGTACCCCGACAGCCCCTAAGTACCCCGGGGAAAAAAAAAACAATCTGAATGAAAAGCGCCATTCTACCGGGCACTATAGGATGGGAATTCCACCTTCCACCCCCTCAGCCCAACACCTGAGAGGTCGAAGGGAACTAACTGAATAATGCTATGTGTTGATGGTGGTCTGGTCTGTGCATTTAACTCCTGGGAAGGCGTCTCCAGACGCAGAACAGAGGATGTCAAACACACACACACACACTCACACTCACTTCTTACTGTATTTGGTATTTTGGTTAACATTTGTCAACATAGCTGCAACATATAGAACACGTGGACGTACATTTAGACGGGCATCTGTGTCAGTGCACTTTACGTATCCCTCCATGCCCGTGCAGTCCCAAGTGGGCTGTGCTGTAAAACCACATGCTGCAATTCTCTCTACAGGACTCAATTAAACCCAAACACGCAGTGTGTGGAGCACACACCTCCCCCAGCCAGTGTGTATTTATCTAAATCTGGATACACACTCTGGACTGTCTGCGGAGGGGGCAAAAAAAGAGCAGCAGAATGAGGGGAAAGCTCCGAATCAACATCTGAACCACACGCGTGCATGTACGCATGGACTCCGAGGGGCGTCAAAATGCGATGGCGCACGCACGTGCACGTGTGGTTGCTTTGAGTGCAAGTGCAGACACTGGTGTGTTGGCGCAGGACTCTGAGAAGCCTTTTTGTGGTATGAATGTGCGTAACCAAAGCCATTTAGTCACATAGCCAGAGTTGTGCTGATTTCGTACCTTTTAAATAATAATTATGGGCTAGTGTGAAAGCACGGCGACTCCCTCGGGAATACACACAATGTTGCGTTAAGTCATTTATTGTTTCACCCGCGAGGGAGATTTCCTGTCATTCACACAGATCCCTACATGCTGTATATTGATAAACCTGCTGGGCTATTACCTGCTGGGAAGTCACGTGACATTTCCATTTAAGTGCCCCTTGTATTTGCCCATACGAGTTTACGGGGTTGCAAGGTAACGAGATTTTAACGGCGATCAGCACGACCGCTCATGAAGGAAATTATGTAGCTATTGGCAATGCTACAGCAATTAGAAGGGCCCGATCATAATTCTGAAAGTTCAAAAGTTTAAAATAACGATTCATCTCTCTGCAAGCTCCCCTCCGACATTCTGACACAACCTGATTTGCTGTTTGGACCTTATTTGCGAGTGGAACCACTTGTAAACAGCCTCCTCGCCGTGTTCATCCATCAGCCCTCGCCTGGCCTGAGCTTCTGTCACATTGAATAATTTCACCTGTCAGAAATCCTCCCTCCGGAGGGCTGAAGGTGGGGCTTCCCGCAGTGTTTCCTGAACCCCCCCCCCGCTGCCTGTTTTCACAGCTCCCTCACTTATCATTGCTAAATAATTATCTGTTGCCGGGAGGGCAGAGCGGCCAGCCGTTCACTCTCATCCTCCACTTTCTTTTAAAAGTATATAAAACACTTTCAGTTCTGGTGCGAGAACCTGAAGTTGATAATATTGGTGGTGGCCGTGGTTTTGTGCACGCGTTTCAGAAATCGCGTTAATTCCACGCGTTAAAGTTGCAGCAGAGCTATTGCATGAATGTAAATGTATTTGAAATGATTAAAGCTATAATCAGAGGTCACTCCTCCACTTCCACATTTAAATTTCCCTTCATTTAAGCCACAGCACGTCACAAACTGGCGCTTGTAGCATGACAACATGTGAGACACACACGGTTAACTGAACATATACTCTCAAGGCGCCCAAATCGAGATGACGTTAGATCAAGTTGAAAACCCCATCTATGCTGGATGGATGAAAGAGTGCTTGTGTTTGATCCGTGTCGTCAAGGCAACTGGCCCAAACATAAGTGCAGAACACAGGCCGGAGGCAGGAAGTAGAACTGCCCTTGCAAGACTTCCTCATTTGTGAAGAATGATTGACAAAGATGTCAGTCTACACTGTAGCCTCACTGAATTCTTGTACCTTGCTTAAAGAAATAATCATAATACTCATTATTCATTTGCAAAGATGTTTCATTGCTGAGGATTATTTTAGTGTCTCCGGAGAACGAGCCAACAGTGCCACCAAGTGGTCACATGCCTGTTTCTATATTACACAGCTACTCCATTAATGGTTGAATTAACGGCTAATTTGTCAGGCAGGGATCAGCGAGATGACGCTTTAATCACTGCAGGATGCTAGATTAGCCTTATCCTCTCAAAGCAGTCTGAGAACAAGCCTGGCCAGACTGAAGCTCCACCAGTAAAAAACAAACTCCTCACTGAAATTAAATGGGAAAAAAACAATGATAACTGAGGAACACATCTTAGCTGTTTAGCCAGAAGCTACCGAGTGTTTTAGTCTGGTTCAGGGCTCTACGGAGAGTCCGCAAAGCATCTGACGATACCCAAGGTCAACTTCAACTAACTAGTAACCCAAAAATAAACCGTCTGTGTCAGTCAGCATTAATCTGACCGAGCGCCTCGGCTTTAACGTCCGCTGATGATGCCACGAGGAATTAACTGTCCATGCTTGCTTGTTTGCCACTTTGCACTGGAAGATTAGATTTCCCCAGTCGGGGGAGTCTTCTGTGACAGCTTGTCTCCCCTCCGATGATGGAATAAGGGAGCGCTTCCAGATTAGAGCGTGGCTGGTGCACTTTGCAATTAATTTAACCGTGGCTGAGTCGTCATTGAGAAGAGGAAATGGATGAGGTGACAGCTCGCTGGAAATAAATATACAGCACAGAATAAACCACAGAGGGAGAAATATTGAGGCAGACAGACAGACAGACGGACAGACTCCAAATGAAAGTAAAGCAAACCTAAGCAGAGAGGATTCTGCTGACTTCTGCTTCCCCTGCAGCCTGAGTAAAATCACCTCTCCTTCAGATCAAACTCACTCAGCTGGGAAAAGTTTTCCCACAAGTTTCAAAAAGGGTCCAACTTACCGGCGATTCGGGCTCGCTCCATAACTGATCGGCTACCTCCAGAAGTCACATGTAACTGTAGCTTTTTCTGTCCTCCCTCCTCCTTTTTTCTTTGGTGGAGACTTCCCTTTTCTTCGGCTTTCGTCACCCTGTCCCCCTCGTTCAACCCTCCCTCACTCCTCCCTCTTTTTCCTGCGTCTGCCTCCAAGATTTAATGTCTTCAGCCTGTCAGGGTAAAAAGCGAGCGCTGCAGACAGCCGCGGCCATGTGCTCGTCATATGTAGCCCCTCGACTGCTCCTCCATTCATCCCAGCTCTCCTCTTTCACCGAAAGTGAAGGGAAACATTCAGTAGAATAGTTGCATGATCCTCAGCCGAATTCAGGAAATGAGTGGACACTTGACCTCCTTGTTGCTCAATTCCGAATACGCCACACTCCTGATAAGCTGCACATCTGCCCCCAAACCCGTCGTGCACACTAAAGCAGCCGGCACACACACTTGAACCCTGGCCTCGGCTTTCAACTCAGACCACTTGGCCTCCATCTGGGTGAGAAACTCCCAAGAAAACGCCGCACACACCCATCTTTGTTTTCATGTCAGCTCAATGGATCGCTTCCTCTTCCTTTTTTTCCCCTTGAGAATGTCTCTCATTGACCCCTGTCTTCCAGACGGAGCAATAACAGCAGAAAGAGTGTTTACATTTCCAATTAAATCTCTAAAATATAAAAATCAACCTGAAATCAACCGCGCCCAGGTTGCTTAGAAAGATGGTTTACAGGATGATCGGCATGGAACTTACAAAATATAATCCAAAATGGGAAAATAGTGATGGCGGTTCTGACTGGTGTAAGCCAGCCTCCGGCTTCATTTCTATAGTTTTTTATATGGAAATAAATATATTGGGAGGTGGTAGCTCAGTCTGTTGGGAACTGGGCTGAGAAGCGGAGGGTTCTTGGTCTCGGAGGTGTGTAGGGGAAGGTACCAGAACACCTTCAGAGCATTGCTGAGGAACCCTTGAGCAAGGTACCAGACCCACAAATGCTCGCAGAGGGCAACTCCTGCAGGGGTGTACCCAGCTGTCACCTATATGTGCACGTGATCCATGATCATGATCCTGAAAGGGATAAAGCGATTAAGAAGATGAGAGAATTCAGGTAAAAATGTCACCAGTGTGCCCCAGAGTTTCCCCCCGGTGGCCCAGACTCTTTCTAAAGTGACAGTGACCTTTCAGCTTTATTTATATTTATTCAAATATGTCTGATTAGGAGCACAACAATTAAAGGGGTCACGAAGCCATTCTTTGACTTACATAGCTCTCTATCACTCAGATCACCACAGAATTGCTTCGTTTTAGGTTTTAGCGTCACGAATTCTTGAAATAATCTGAAAAATGCAACAAGACAGTGCTGGTTGTGGAACAAATGAAGTTGTTTGAGCATGTAAAGGACATAATTTAGGAAAACATGGTGCACAAAGAAGGCCCCTCTCAATCATACATTTCACCACCTCCTTTCTCCATCATTAACAGACACACACACACACACACACACACACACACACACACACACACACACACACACACACACACACACACACACACACACACACACACCTGCAAATTCTCTTCAAAATAGTCATACAGAAGCTCAAGTACTTCTCTGGTAGTACCATTGGATTTGTAAAACCACACACACACTTTCATTGATATATTTAAACCAAACAGCCACATTCGCACCAGATGAGACAGATGGTCATGAGGTGCAGATGGGCACGTGTCCTTGATCACTCATGCACGACTGGCACACCAACACGCAGGGAAAAAGAAAAAGAATCCAAAATTGACCAAGGGTTGATGGTGAGCCTTGGGGTGCACATTAATGTAAGCCGTCACCACAGAGCGCGACCTCTGCCCAGCCGCGTGACTCAAACATGCTAAATTTAGTTATATAAGAGTGGAGCAAAGAAACTCACCAGCATGCAGGCCAACACTAAAGGAATGCCTGCGGGGCAGTGATGCACAATGAAGGAGAAGGAACAGAGGAGAAGATAAAAGCAGCGGCCATGGGAAGAGGTGAACGAGGTAAATGGAGGGGAAGACAAAAGGAGCGATGAAATTAACTCACACCAGTAGAACCTACAGACACACAACGGAAGGTGAGGCTTTCATGTTGGCCTTTTGAGTGTGCGCTGCCCATCTGGGTAGTGTGCACGTTACAGATGACGAGAGTCCATCCTGAAACAGCTGCGATTTCAGCTTCTGGGTGACGCCTCTGGCCGTTCATTGGGATTTTAGGGAGCCTGTTCACGCAGATCAACATGGTTTTCTTTGAACATGATAATCAGATGACTGTGAAAACAGAAGCCCCCCCCCCCCAAAAAAAAAAAACAGCAGCAGATTAAGAGTCCCGTCTGAGAACAAGAAATGATGGGGAATGAGCAAGCGGTGTGATATTGTGCTGCTGGCCAGCGTCTGATGACCTCATCGCCGCCCCACGAGGCGCTCGTCTTGGTCTTCATCCCGCTTCGCCCCTTCTCCCGCTCGAGTTCGTGTGCGTCGTTGCCACGGTTGCCAGTGCTTCAGCCTACACTTCCAACCTGGGGCGTGTACAGGGACGACACAACTCCTCACATCACTCATCCGCACAAGCCGGATTTAAAGCGGGACCCCGTGCTCGCACGCATCAGCAAACGTGTGTGAAGCAAGGAAGCACGCTCACACACACACACACACACACACACACACACACACACACACACACACACACACACACACACACACACACACACACACACACACACACACACACACACACACACACACACACACAACAAACAAGACAAAAACTCTTTCGGTTTGTTCCGGAAAGGTTTCAAACGCCAAAAGGAAAATGCTCCCTTTACCAAATCAAACTACTTCTACTCGGCTCTGTTAGGGAATTCTGTGATACGGATTCCTTCTCCAGCTCTGACACTTTTGAGTGCTCTTTGAGGCTGTAAAGGTGTTTGTAAAGGAGTCTGCGCCTCTGTGGCTGCAGTGTAACTCTGCTGTCTGTCTGCTTCCTTTTGGGACACGAGCAGAATTCCGGGTGGCTTTGCCTTCCGCCGCGTGGGTCCAAACCCCTTCCCATACTGGAGGATTTTCCCCAGAATCGCTGGGGTGAAGCGAGGAGAACAACGGCCCCGTTTCATGGACTCATGCGAGGTTAATTAAACGTGACTAATCAGACTGTCGGGAGTGTTTAGTATTTTGTGTGTACTAGATTTCATCCCGATTAACATTAGCTAACTAAATGAAGATGAATGTGGAAGGAAGCTTTTGTGTTTTGGCGGATGAGGAATACGACACAGCCGCATCAGCTGGAGGCTCACTTCCACCTCAGTCTCGGTAAATTAGCCTGGGTAGGCAGGACGAGGCGGGAGAGAGGCCGGGGATGGAAGACAGGAGAGTTCCTGTGGTTCTTATGGCCTCAGACCCCTATAATCATCATGCCAAACCCCTGATGTCTAAATCCACAGCTCTGACCCGCACACGCTACGTATGCTATACATGCGCACACATGCATCACACGTGCAGAGCAGATCTAAGCGAGGACTTGTTAAACACGAGTCCGGATAATTATTTTCTGTTGCCAGCACGGTGGAAGCTGCTTCTAGCAGATTAGACATACAGTCACAGGCAAATAATTAGATCGTTGTCAATCTGCTCGTAACATCAGGTGTTGATTGAGTGTACACGTGGGAACAACATTCCTGACTGATGGCGCATCCCAATAAACAGCAGCTGCTGTGGCCTGTTTTCCACCTTGTTAGTTGTGGGGGGGGTCCATCCATCCATCCATCCATCCATAACCTTGAGCCCATCCCAGCTGCCACTGGGCGAATGGCTCAGTTAAGCTGAAATATTATCATAGACCACCTCTATTTATAGCTGACACTGCAGCGTCATAGGTGCACGTGACCACCGAGCGTGGAGAACGTTCTTCTGAGCATGAGGACGGACACATTAAGAGCTAAAAGCAGGACAGCCAGAGGGGGAACCACGGGTCACTTCCTGTAGTGGGCGAAAAAGGAATCCACTAAGAGCAAAAAAGGGGGTTTATCCATGGGGGGGAAAGTTCGGCCTTTGAATGGGAGGAGGTTTTGTTGAATAGCTCATATCAGAGGAGAGATTGGAAGGGTTTGACGCGTTAAAGAGGTTTTATAGCTTCATATGGATGAAGGTGTGCAAGCCCAAGGATTATGCAAACCTGAGATTTTCGGCAGTTTGAATCTCAGGAGGTGGATTAGATCGACGCTCTGCAGGGAGCAGCAATGACGCTAAAGGCAGCTTTAGCATTTACAGAGAGCGGTAGCCCATGTGGTAGCAAGACACGCCAGTATATGACTCAGACAGAGGAGGATCTAGTTCAGCAGTCAAGAAGAACTATTGTTGAAGAGAAATAAAGAGCTATTGACACCCCCTCCATCTGCTGCAGCTCCCTGGAATCCAGCGGTGCAGCAGGCCAGGCTGCTATCTCCTGCGTCACAGCACAATCAGCAAAACGGATGAAAGAATCTGACTTTAAGGAATCCGATTTGACCTAATCCTACGTGGCAAAACTGCGTCAGCGAAGATGAAGGAAACTATTGCATCCCTGCAAAGGTCTTTTCGACCCCCACATCTTCTACTCGGCACCACCTTCAGCCTCATCGGCTCACATGAGCTTCAAGGACACAGTTTTTCATCTCGAACGGATGCAGCCCTAAAGAAATTACACACAACCACCCCGAGCAATTATCTATCCCAAAAGAGCCTACTGAAGCCGACTATGTTGACCCAGCGATGAGTCTAAATAGCCCAGCTGACTGGGATCTCTCATGCGTAGGAAGATGTTAAGAGAAAAGGGGGAGGAGGGGAAAAAACAGCCCATTTACTGCACCGGGCCTCCATGTTCATTCAGGGTTGCTTTATTTTAAACTACAGAACAACATGGGTAAATTCACTTCATTAAGCCCAACAAGCTCCAGGTCTCATGGGCCCTGATGAAAAACAGATTTTTGCGAGCGATCTCGGCGACAACACAACGGTCCCAGAGTAAATTTAAACACTGGAGAAAAGAAATCCACCAGGCTTGTGGGGAATCCTGAGGACAACCATGACCTGCTTCATTTTAGGTCATGTTGCTAAATTGCCGTGTTGCTGCGGTGATTTCATGGAATACTTCACAGCGAGGTTCCCAGCCGGCTGTGACCCCGGCACAGATGATAGCAGCTCTCCGCAGCACATCTGCACCACTTCAAACAGATGCTCCACCCGTCCTCATCAAGAACATTCCCTTGGAACGGAACAAAAGCGGCTACTTAAGAGCATTGTTTCACAGATGCTAATTGGGTTCCCTCTCAGTTCAACCATGAAAAGCTCTGACCTGACAGAGACCGTGACACCTCAAGGTCAAGATGTTCTTCTCTGAACGTGCGTCTTACCAGTCAGCCGACCATCAAAGACCACAGCGTGAATGTGCTCGCTGGTTTTTGGCTAACCACTCTGATCAGACTCATTTAGACAATTAAAGCTTTCAATAACAACCTTGAGGAGCCCGATTTTCCTGCCATGCAGCAGTAAGTTGCACAAACTGCTCCTTTAGGTGACTGCTGATATCTGTGGCCGCCCCCTCGTCCGTCCGGCCTTTAAAAGTGGCAGGTATGGTGGCGCTCAGTCCGCGTGATGATCTCCAGAAACAGCATCTGACGCTTGCCGATTAGGCTCCTCAAAGTGGAGCGTTCACTTTGACCTTACCTGGGTCTCTGGCCTCTAAGAGGTCAAAGGTCAAATGCTAAAGACTCCAGGAGGCTGCTCTGATTCTGCATACCTTCAATAATACTTGAAGCATCCCTGAGAACATAATTAGCAGTTTAATCACAGGGAAAGTGAGTAGCGCACAGAAGATACGTGTATCGTTCAAGGCTTTCGAGGTCACGTAGGAGGACTGATTAAGACTGCTGCGTCTTAAAGACACAATCACGTGTCTTCTCGCTCTAAACTATTCATCAGCTGCGTTCTTCCTTACCGCCTGCACCCCAAAACCCATTTTGTACGAGACAAAACGTTTTTCAGTATGGCGACTTTTTAAAGTGGAAAGGAAGATTACCTTAACATGTAGACGTGGTTTCAGAACAGCTAATGTGGCAAAAATCTGAGCCTTCAAACAGCCGGCTGCGGCTAAAGCTCCTGAAATAAAAGCCGGGCGCACACATGGAGTCGTACTTCACAAATTTCTAGGAACTCTCATACTTTAAAATGCTAAATAAGCCATTTTTTCCTGCTTCATCACAAATCTCTGGATCAGCTTGTGCCATCTTTCTGTCCCTTTGATCTAAAATGTCTTTATTTTACCCCGCAGAGCCCATCCTGTGCTCCAAATTGTCGAGAAACACGGATGGGGCAGAGCACAGCCCGTGATGTGTTGTATAATGCAGCCACTGGTGCACACACTCACTCCAGCATGCACTGTGCCATGCATGTATGAGGCAAGAGAACACGCATGACCCACGCGCTCTGACATCACGAACATTAAAAGAAAAAAAGTCTGGAGACAACCGTGTGGATCACGAGGACAGCAGGGCCTAAAGGGGCCACGCAGCACATCTGGGCAGATGATGAGTCACGTCAGACTTTAATAGCCAGGGGACCCCAAGGTGGCCCCCCTGGGTGCAGGCCAAGCTCAGCCACAAAAACAAACTCCCCCAAAACCGGAAACGAAGCGGTAAAGAGCAAGGTGAGACAGTTAGGCGAGTTAAGAAAGGCAGAGAGACGGGATGGAGACCAATAAAGGGGACACGTGCAGCTGCGCTATAAACAGAAACACTGCTTTAATATTTGCGTATATCAAACAACACATTTACCTGTATGAGCGTTCTTCTTCATGCTTCAAAATCAGGGCGGATGACGTCAGAGGACACCTGTCTGCCTCGCGCGGTCTACCTGTCAAAGGAGCGGAGCGGACTTTGTCCTAGTTGTGTAGTTCTCGTGCAGTTGGTGCGCAGCGCGAGACTCAGCCGAGTGCAAGCAAGGAGGGAAGACGCACGAGGGTCGTGTGATGCTGCGAGCTCGTGAATGAGCGCTTTGATGGTGTTCCCGAGCCCGCACGCTCAAAAGGAGGCGTGTGCGCACGAGCGGAGGGGGCGGCAACTGACGCGTCTTTACGCGCTGGCAGCGCGGGGCAGCCCGGGATCTGCCCCGGTCGAGCCCGGGATCTGCCCCGGTCGAGCCCCTCGCTGGAGAGGCAACCAACACTGCGTGCGTCCTGTGATTCCTTATCCTTTACTCTACATATTATTGGTTTTGAGTTATTCGGCTGCATTTCAAGGCGGCTTTGTTTTCACTCCCATGAAGAGGATGATAATGATGGTAAAAGATATAAATAAAAATATCAACAGAAAATTAAAAAATTGAAACAGCTGAGCCTAAAAACAACAGATGAAAGGAATAATGCATCAATTAAAATGAACACTGTTGTATTTATCTGAATTTACGGCAATGCTTCCCTCTTGTGGTCAAAACGGTGTGTTACAGCGTGACAGCGTTTCACTTGTTTAAAAAAAAAAAAAAACTTCAACGGCAGTATAATTGGGCACACAAGCATCTAAAAAAAGTTATAAAAAGCGCATACATCTCCAGGTATGTTTCTGTTACAGTGTGTGCTCTTTTTACTGACCGTTTCCTAACCCTACAGTAAATATTGTGCTTACATAAATACATTCCTTGGCCCTTGATGTTCATATTTAGGCATTTTTCATTGTTAAACGCCACTTCTTACATTTTATTACCAATATCATGAACACATTTTCTTGTGGAGTTTTTGTGCGTCCCTCCCCCTCTTCTGCCTCTCTGTATCCATCTAAAGCTTCTGATGACTTCATCGCTGTACACTGACCTGCCGACCTCTGACCCCTCTCTTCTCATCTGTCCTCCTTCCTTCTCTCCCCAGCTGGCCATCAGCAAGGGGGCCCCCCATATGTGTGACAATCTGCGGACACAAATCCAGACCCCAAATGCCCTATTGGGTGTGTGTCTGCGGTGCGAGCAGGTATCCGAGAGACAATCACGGGGGGGGGTTAACAACGATTCGGCGATGAGCGGAGAGTTGATCAGGCTTTTAAGGAGAACGGCATGTGTGGATAATGACTGGAGATCTGTCTCAGGTGTGTTTCGATCGCCCGACGGGGGAGAGTCAGCAAGCCACTCCGCCCAGCCTGAGAACAGACAATCAGGGGAAACAGAGAAGAGACAGACGGGGAGGAGGAGAGGGGAAACACTCGGGTCTCCTAACAATATGAGCCTGGACCAGGTCTAGGTTTCTTCCTGTTAACGGGGAGCTTTTCTTTGCCACTGTTGCTTGTTGGGGGACAGCCAGAGTCCCTATAAAGCATGAAGATGCTGTAAAAATAAACACAATTTGACCCAGTTCCCAAATACACATTCCTCTAGACACGATAACACGTTGCGACGCCACTTGACTATCAGATGGCCTGAGTGAGGCGTGCGAGGGAAGGACAAGGCTTTTCAAGCCGACTGTAAAATGAAAAGAGAAAGTTGTTGTGAGTGTTTTTGTAGAAACATGGGCTGATAGCCTGGAGGGAAAATAAAGAAAACTAGCTTAGTCTTTAATATCTAATCCAGTGACCAACTCAAAAGGAAACAGAAACAAAAACGAACAGTTCAAAGAACTAAAACCATTTCCATAAAACCAAAATGGAAAATGTTTATTATATAATCACAGATTATCAGCAACAACAATAGATCACATAATAACTCCACCAATGAGTGGCTGACTTGCACAATCTGTGTGTGATGTCATCATTGGTGGCTGAGACGTGATCATTGGTCACTGATTACCAGTGTGCACAGTGTGTAAAGTTCAACCAAACCGAACACAGAATTTAAATGTTCACACATTAGAGATATAAAACACATGTTCACACATCTGTACAGCTAGATTCATAGACAATAATTCTTTTTCATTTCCTCATAGTCTTACAGTCATCAGCAGCCATCAGAATGGAAAATATTCCAAAGTTTCCAAACCAGTGACTGCCCTTAAAATCATTTGGTAATAAAGTTGAGACTTTGGACACATAAGCGCGGTTTTGTCCCGCGTTTCAAAGGACAGAGTACTTGGATGAGGAAATGAGGAAATAAAAGAGCTCTCTCGGGGCCTCTGCTTAAAGCCAGAAGATCATAAAGATAAGTCCAGTCTGTGTTTGTCTGACAAACACAAAAAAAAGGAACCGAGTCGCGTTTCTAATTCCTGCTTCGGCTTAGCCCACGCGTATTCTTGGAGAAGTGCAAACTGCAACAATCAGATGGACTTTCGCAGTACGTAAAAGAAAGGATCTGAAACCTGTGGGGGCCAGAGCTGTCTGGCCTTTATTCCACTGCACGGGGCCAACATGTGATACTATCTGGGAACATACTCGGGTTTAAAGATGACAATTAAAGGTGCAAAACCAAATCGGAGCTCGACTCACGTTAGTTAGTGTGAGTTGCCCCAGGGCAATGAAAGCCGGCCCTGAAGTTAGCTAATCTAACTTTGCACTATTGCACTTCTTCTAAATAGTGTCACATATGTTTAAACATAAAGCGTGATGCCCCCCTCCCTCCCTCCTCCGTGATTAAAGGTGCTAAAAGTGCTACAATCATTTCATTTTTTAAGTCATTTTCATTACAAAAACACCAGTTAATACACCCCCCCCCCCCCCCCCCCCCCCCCCCCCCCACACACACACACACACACACAAACACACAACACAACGTTTTCTTCTGATGCTGCCAAGCTGCCAAATCTGTCAATCAGTGTGTGGGCAGAGCAAAAGTGACGTTCCATGAAAAAAAGGGGAGATTTCCTATAAAAACTGCTATAATGTCGCTGCTGTTGCATATGTACAGTCTTCACAGTCCGAGAGGAAGGGATTGAGAAGCTGGTGAACTCATACCCCATGTTGATCCTCCTGCAGGGAGAAAGTGAAAGTTGTTGTGGTGAAATAAACACTTTAAATCCTCGAGGGTGCAGTCACATACCTCTGCCGCCTCCTCGGCTTCCTCGCTAACATCAACTGCAAGGGAAAAAAAGGGATTAACCAAAGCTCACTGAGTTGAGCTGCATTATCTAGCCAAACATCTGCATTTAGACGAACCTTCTTCCGCTGCCTCGTATGTCTGATGATGACAGTCTGGAAAACACAAAGAACTTTGTTTCAGTGCAAATCGATGGGCCAGAACACCGGACAGCTCCCACTCCCACTCTCCTCTGCATGCAGGGACACATTAGCAGCTTTTTTCCCCCTTTTTATACGCTCCTGGCTCACATTCTCGTGCCGCCGATGTGTGTCAAAGGCTGCAACGGACTGGATTCCGCTCAGACGGAAACAATGACGTACTTTCCCACTTTCAGGTTTTTCCACCTGTGATTATTCCAGCACTTACCTTTGTTGTTTAGTACCTTCACCTGTACGCAGAACACCCTATAAATCACGCAACCCTTGGCCACAGTGTTCCTCGGATATGATGTCCTATTTTAAACTAGACTCATATTAATCGAAGGCGATACTGCTTCTCTCAGAGAGTTTGGAGGCCCAATTTGTTTTCGCTTCCTTTTACAATCTTGACTTGACAAACAGCAGATTTTTCAGGTCCTCCTTTCTGTGTCCAATGCTTTTAGTGAATCTTTGAAATCTGGGATTTTCATGCTGGTACTCACTTTGTCTCTGCTGGGTCCTCCGCCGGCACACCAGCAGCGCCAGCAGCAGTCCCACAATGCAGGAGCCGATCACCACCAGCGGAGTCACGATTTTGTAAGCTGCAGGCTGCAGCTCTTTTTCTAGCGATTTGCGTTCTGAATAAAACAGGGCGAATAAAAGCAAGAGCTAAAACAAAAGCGTGGAACATGCTGTCATAAGATGATGATGCTGTTTTTGGGTCCATCTCTCTGTTTTTAACACCTCCTCCTCAAGATTTGAGCTACCGATTTACTCTGCTTATCAGCTGGGTGATCAGACTTGTGCTTGGGTTTTATTTCCATCTAGTTAAGACTTAAGGTTTTCTGCCAACAAACAAGGGTTGATGCAAGGTCACAGATTTACAGCCACCATAACTCAAACTGCAAACGCAAGAAAACGATGTTGTTGTTGTTGACAAAAGCAGGACTGAGCCAAGGAACCTGAAACAACTCGTACCTTCCGTTGTAGGCCCACATTTGACTTCACATGTGGCTTCACATGTGAAGTCACATGTGACTTCTCCGTCTAGTCCGCCGCTGGCGTTGAACACGGTGCAGTTATACTTGGAGGAGATGGATCTTTTTTGCAACGTCAGCCTGCTGGAGAGCTGAAATAGTCCCCCGTCCATCGGCGTTGCCAACATTTTGGCATCCTCTGTCTTCTCCTTTCCATTCTCATCAAACCAGCGAATTTGGCCCTTCGGGTAGCCGCCGCTGGCGCGGCACTCCAGGGTGCCGCCTGAATTAAGGGTTATTTTCTTCGGCCTGGAGGTGATGGTCGGCGCTCTGTATTTAGCTGCAGAGAGAAACAGAAAAGAGTCAACACGGCCACTTCGCTGAACGTTGCGCTATTGAAATTAATGAGGCCAATCACATAATGATTTATTGATGGTGTGGAACTTGGCAGCACCAAAATACTCTGGATGGGAGTAAGACTGAAACAGAAATTCAGCTCACAGACAGAAACATGCCTGATACTGGAGGGGAAAGTCCCCTCGTCTCCAAACAGGCCTTCCTGATTAGATCACGACTATATCTGGACAAAAACCAGAAGGGGTGCAGTAAAAATAAAATAGGATTAAGGACGCTCACCAGTGACTATAAGGCTGCTCGTGTTTTCTCCATTGACAGTGTTCACCATGACGCCACACGTGTACTCCCCCTCATGCTGCAGGGTGGTGTTGGCGATGCGCAGGGACACATCCATGTTGGTGCTCCAGGAAGGCGAAGCGAAGGAATATCCCGGCTCGGCTTCCAATTCTCCTTCTTTATAATACAATAAAGGATCTTCGACACCCTCCTTCATCCACGATAACCAGGTGATCCTGGGGTCTTTCAGCTCTTCGGAGATGCTGATCTTGCACCCCAGCACAGACGTCTGTCCGTACTGTGCGTTTACTTCAGGGCTGCAGTGCAGGCTAATAAAAGCTGGAAAAGAGGAATTGGTTTTTTTAAAGACTGGGACACTGAGTCCGATCAGGAGCAGGCCCAACTTGCGACAGAACTTACATCCTGCGTGTCCCACGGGGCCACCAATGGCTACGAAGATGAAGAGGACGCCAAGGAAGGACATGCTGACTCGAAGCAATAACCAGGCGCGAGAACTGAGAATAAATCTGAAGGTGAGAGGGAAGTTAAAGAGTTTAAAGTGAACAGGAAGAATGATCCCACCCCCCCCCCCACCCCCACCCCCCGCACACACACACCCACTCCTCCTCTTCCTACCCGTCATCGCTGGAATACAAAGCATTCCTTCACAGGTGTTTCTGGTAAGACTGGAATGGTTTTGGCTGCTTTTGCTTTCAACCCAGCAAGAGCAAAAAAAAACAACTAAAACTAAATCAGCGCCTCACCAGAACATTCCAGCCGGTCGGCAGATAGTATGGATGCTGGGAAATAATGAATGACGTCACTAAATACACATAAAAACAGAGGATTGTTCCTATAAAGGAATTAGAACTGCCAATCTGCTAACCTGCAGCTCCAGTTATGCCAGAAACTGCTCGGAAGTGAGGAAAGCTGACGCGAGAGTTCCAATGCGGTGCAGACAGCGGACAGAGAGGGATGAGGATATAAGGGATAACAAGACATCTCCGGAGTGGGCGGAGATGATGAGGCGCCGGCGATCTGTTTGGAGAAGGGTTGAGAGTTCTACCCCAAAGGACAACTAAAGGAAGGTTCTGACTTGCACAATCAGCACAGGTCATTCTTTAAAAATGCAGTCTGAGTACAGTCACTGCAGCTGTGTGGAGACCAGATGTGGAGGATGCAACACAGCAATGCCAGAGTCCACCACAAATGTCTCGGAATTCACTGGATTTTTTTCCTGAAACATCATCTGGCTGCCGGCTGTGGCAGATGCAGGCGATGTGCAACAAGTAGTGATGTTTCAAAGCCAAAAATGTTGCAGAGCATTGGGCAAGGGTTCAAGCCACTGTGCTGTGGGAACAAGGCAGGAAAAAGGAAGTTTATTCATTGGCAACTGTGATGGAAACTCACAATCTAGTCTCATGTATGAATTACAGTGCGTGGGATTTTGCTACAAGGACTGTTAGTTCCTCAAGGAGTGGCTCAGACACAAAGACGTTTTCGCAATGCAGAACTCTCCAGCAGAAATCATTAATACTATTATTACTATTATTGTTATATTTTTTATCATTATTGCTTTTACTGAAGGTAGAAAGAAGTCGATTGCTGTTTAATCTGATCGTTTGTTGATGTGAAAACTCACAAAAAGGAATTGCTCTTACTGGGAATGAAACACTTAATCTGCATTACAGATATGATGCATCAGATTTTGAGATTTTTTAATTTTTTTTCATTTGCCTTTTTCGTGATCGGCTCTAAATGTCCCGTAAACCACACAAAAACGTCCGCAAACGCAGCATTGCTCCATCGAAGCATTTCTATCCATCTATTTCAAGAGACTCTGAGGGGTTTCAACCGCAGTTTAATTCACCTACAGCAAGAATCCCGGCACTTGTATTTGCAATTTTAAAGAAATTATGTTGGATGTTCGATGAGGCGTTCAAGGCGCGTGACAATTCAGGGCAAACACGGTAGTTTAGCGATAATGTAGTAAAACGTCAGTATCGACGTGGTCACCATCATCAACAACAACAATAACAACAACATCCGCAACAACAACAACGTTAACAGAAGACGTGCTTACCACAGACTCTCTTCTCTCTTCTGCTCTGCTCGATGGTCTGAGCCTGAGTCCTGAGTCCTTTAGCCCTACTTTCAGTTTCGTTATGAGTCGGCGTGTTTGCTCGCACAATGAACTTTTCTTTTTTAACCGTCGCAGCACGCGAAGCAACACGAGACGGTCCGACTCGCGTTCAAGTCATAACATTCTAAGGCTGTTGTGCAAGTAAGGCTGATAAGAGCAGTCGTGAGTTTAAAAATAGGATTTAGACGTGTTGTTTTAAAGAGATTTAGAAATCCAGGTGGCATCTCCTTGTATGTTTCTTCCAGGTTGAGATCACTTCCGCCACGGCTGCTCCTTCGATGTGCAGGTGAGGACGGGGGTGTTGAAGTCCACCACCATCTCCATGGTCGCCTTTGGGGCCCTGGTGTTGAAGGTGAAGTCCAGAAGGGACAGTCGGACGTAGAAAATCCTGTTTTCCAGGTGGGCGATGGCTTTGTGGCCCATCAATGATGAGTTTTTTCTAGATGGTTTTGAAATAAAACCCTTCTCTCATTTTCTCATTAGTGGTTTCAAGTTTTGAAACCCAGGCCCAACCAGAACCAGGCCAGCGACCCCCACCTGGGTTATGACAAACACACAGCAAGACACAGTCGGAATGACATTTTTATTGTTCGTTTCCACTTGTGCCATTTCTGGAAATTGGGATTTCTGCAGCAACGGGAATGAGGCAATCGATCAGATACATTAAAAACAGACACCGCGGGGCTGGACGTTTCTGGCTACGCATCTGAAACGCTCGGACCGGCGCGCATCGTGCACCGCGGCTGGGTGACAGAGACGCAAAGTCCTCAGCTTGAGGAGGGTCGTGAACAGACGGGCGAGGTGAAAGAGGCTGAACTGTCACAAGGTCACTTTAATCCGAAAGAAAAACCAAAAATGATAAAAGCAACAAAGGGTATGGAACCAGCATGCTCTGGAATAACTGGGGCGGGAAAACAATGTGGATAAACACACACAAGGTCACATCCTCGCTGATCTAATCGCCACTTGCCGGCATTGTCTGACTTCAAAGCTTTATAATTTTCAATTCATCTGAGACCCAGATGCATCGTGGGTAAAATCTACGGAGATAAGCAACCCTCCACCAGTCTCTACTGGCCCTCGAGATGCAACAACCTGGAGTTTTGGCACTAAAGTGTGCAACCAAGACGCTGCCAGGCTCAGCGTGGGGCCAGTTTGGTTTAGCAGAAATATCCTAAACTCATGCAACAGGTTGTTTTTTTTTTGTTTTTTTTATACACAATTGATTGATGAATTTTAAAAAAACCGACACCATTTCAATACAGTACGAGAAAGACGTGCTGTGAGACGGGGGGACGTGAAAGCTCTGCCATTGTCTATTGGAAACCGCCGTACCGTCACCTTCAGCCAGAGCTGCTGTAATACAGGCTGGGGGGGGGCAGGTTGTAATCAGGCAATAATAAATGTGATCCTTACCCCTTAAGGATGGTGGAACAAAGGGCAGACTCTGGACCGCATGAATACAAATACATAAAGTGCTTCCATCAAAATAAAACAATAAAAACAGTACAAAACCGTTTTCAAGAAAGAGGTATCAAAACAATGCACTTGAGGATGCGGACCTGACCTCTGTCAGTCCCACATCTGATACGACTCCTGTGGTACACACAAATGGCTGGGGGAGAGGGAGAAATAAGGCTCAGAGATGACCAGATGTAAGGGGGGTGAACTAGCTGCAGATCAGCCGAGGATGAGGCTGGATTTGCCCCCGGGGGGATTCCTGCGGCCGCCCGGGAGACCTGGAGCTGAATCCTCGGCCGGAGGAGCCTCCTCCGGCTGTCCTGGGACACTTTCGGGCTCAACGCTGTTTTCTGAGGACATATGGAGACACACAAGAGAATCAACACGCTATCCAGACAACGGAACCGAATTTTCAAGAGCACTTGGACATTTAAAGGGCATAACTCTAGGTTAGACCCCAATTCAACTCACGCTCTTTAAGAAAATTCAGCAGCAACTTTTTCTACTAAATTAGACACAGGCAGGGCTAATAATACTTACCAATAACAGAAGCTACTGAGCTCGTTAATATCCCTCCACGGTACGCGCTACAGCTACGCTGCGCTACAAGCTACACATATCAGTAGTAACAGTAGTAACAGAGGCTGGAAAACAAGACCTACAGCCCCGTGTTTATCTCGAGCTGAGAAGTCGGCCACACATGGGAGGCATTTTTGGGATATTTATAAGAGCGGCTTGATGATTTTGGATTTAGAAGACGGAGGTTTTGTTTGCCACGTCACATCATAAGCACACACGGACTTTGATAGCTACCGAGCACATAACTAACCCGACAGAATGGGTTAAAAAAGCATTTTCCCTTATATTTGTGCCCTTGTGTCGTGAAAAAGATGCTCAGCTTGACAAGAATCAATCTGCACTACAAACTTACCGACATTCTGAGCCGAACTCTCTCCATCCTACAAAAAAACGGCAAAACACATCTGCTGTTAGATTTCAAGTACTTCTCATCCACGAGTCGTCTTTGGGCTCATCTCTTACAGTGACGGGGGTGTCTGCGGCGTGGTTGAGGGTGGGATTCCCACCTCTCCTCAGGGGGGCGGACGACTCACCGCAGAGCACTCCGGAGGGCTTCCCACCTGGAACAGGAACGACACCGCGGATGTGATGTCTGCGTTCTCTAAGGGAAATATTGTGGCTCTCCGCAGCCTGCTGGCAGGCGGGAGGAGGCGCTCCACATGTCGGGACGCTCTAAGGGCTGAGGGGCTTTATGACCGGGAGTCTTTGTTTACTTTACATTGACAGCGAACAAATTTAAATCTCCTTGGCCAAAATGATACAAGTTACGATACAATGCAAAGTAAAGACGGAGAAAGGAGAACTGGAAAGTACGTCATTTGACGAACCAACCACAGCTCCCCTGGTCTCTGTAGGGTCTGCGACCCTCTCTGGGCAGAGCAAAAAGAAAAAGCTGGTCCCCAGATGATGACCTCCCTAAGCAGATGCAGAAGCATAAATCTGGAAGGAAGGAAGATACAAAACAAGCCAATGTGACAGAATAAAGCCGGAGGTACTTTCCTCTGACTTGAGGATGGCTTAACTTCCTTTTCAGGCTGTTGTGCGGCCACTGTGTCAGCTCTTCCTCATAGGATTTAAAATAGAAAAAAATACGGAAGAGAGAAGTGGAAAAATTGGGAAGTTCTGTCTCCTTTGACATTAATATAATTACAATGTTCATATTTATTTTAAATGGAAGTCTAACAAACATGCACAGTAATTGTGTTTCCTAGATGTGCTACATGGGGGAGTGACGCCTCTTGTCAATCTGTATTCTGGCTAAACTACACAACCAGGAGAAAATGAAAATCCCTGAACAGTCCCAGCTTGTTTATTACTCACCATCAAATAGCAGTTAACCACATTCCAAAAGGGTGGAAAAAAGGACAAGTCCTTACAACACCATCGCATTTCCTAAATAACGATGGACGGTTCCAACATGCTGAAGAACACAAACTTAAATGCTTTGGTAAAATAAAGAAAAAGGTCAAAGGTTCAGTCAGCAACAGAACTGTGTTTTGGAAATAAATGTGCTTTCCGGAGGGAAATGAGCCGAAACGAGGCTTTTTTTAGGCTGCAACAAAGGTCAAATCTTAAGTCGATGTGGGAGAAGAAATGTCAGAGAGGTAAAAAGCGCAAATGCACCTGTGTATTCAGCCCTAAAAATCGATACAGTAGTTATCGCCGAGTAAATTATAAAACTGTCATTTCAAAATTGATCTTGTGATGACATTCTACAGAACTTAGTCGATTAAGCTGGAAAAGGTTATGTATTGAAACCAGCCGTGATGGATCATTGGAGATCTCGTATCTCTCTGGATAAGTCGCCAGCGCATTGCAGGGCCCTAAATGAGCATTTGTGGGGTTTGTTCCTTGCTCAAGGGTACCTTGGCAGTGCTCTGAAAGTGTTCTGGGCCTTACAACCAGAACACCTTCCACCTGGTGTGTGCACTGGGGCTCAAACCAAAAACCTTCCACTCCTCAACCCAATTCCCAATAGACAACAGAGGGATCTTGGGAGGTAAAGGATTGAATTCGGCCCAACAGCGCCCCCTTGTGGTAATTTAAAAACCAGGTCTTGCGCTTTTCCTCTACATTGTAAAGTGAACTGGAAATTTGGAGATAAATCAAATTGTACCTGGAGGGTTGTTTCTACGATTGGCATAGGGGTCCTCTGGCTCGGCGAAGACACTGGAGGCCATCTTGTTTTTCCGGACAGGAGGCTTCTCCTCATCGGCACCCAGTGAGATATTGGAGCCACCGCCAGGAGGGCGCAAAACCCTGGAATGAAAGAGACGTTCAGCAACACAATGGAAGCAGAAAACTAAGACTCCTGCGCAAAAATTGCTAGAATAAAGCAATGATAAACAACATATAAGTGCTTTCAGCCCGGACCATTATTTCTCTCAGAGTGTTTACTTGATGGACCATTTCCATTATTTTCCCTGAGATGTGAGAGAGGGCCCAAGTACAGCATTTTAGACCTCTGTCTCCAAAAGCATCTCCCCTTATCTTTCAGGTACGTAAAGCTGAGGACATCCAGGACACGCTGGCTGGATTATGTCTCCTAGCTGTCCTCGCATGGTTCCTGGAGGAAGTGTTGGGGTAGAAGATAGTGTGGGGTCTTTGGTAAAAGCAGGCACGAGAGAGGCTGAAGACCAGAACAATAAACATCTATCATTCAGCGGACCTGTATATGTATCATACATGTATGCATAAATTAGGGGGGGTCAATTAAAACGAAACAGCTGAAGTACTACTGCATTTTAAGACATGAATATGCATATCAGCGCAGTGGTAATTCAGTCATTTAAAAAAGGATCAAGTGCATTTTGAACACACAGGATGATGATTTCGCTGAATACACGAGGTTTGCAATAAACATGGACGTGTGGTTCGGATGACAGGCGGATGGAGGCAGATGGAGCAGGATGCTGGCCGGAGGAGGATGTCTTTTTGCTGCTAATCTCACCTCACGGAGCGGTTTATCCCCGGGCCCCACCCAACCCCAGTGACGGATGCGAGAAAAGGCGCACAGAGGCAGCGCTCAGGCATCGCAAACCCCTGCGGAAATCATCTGCTCCTGGAGGTTTGGTAGCTGCACAAGCTACAAAAGGGAGGACACGTGTAGTATGATGCTAGCTTCGTGAATAAAAACACAGGAACGGTCCATCATCTTTGTACCACAGGAAGGTGTGGTACAAAGCATCCTTGCGCCGCTGCCATGCGCTCGCTCACGCTTCCAAACGGATACATATCATATGGGTGGGTGCTGGAGAAGTGTCACATTTGGAAAGATGACCTTTATCGAGCAGGATGCTGCATTTGTGGCAAAATTACGGGTTACACAACAGTCCAAGCGACGCCTTTACCTGGAACTGCTTTTAGAGCCGGGCTCCAAGCCTTGGTATGTCGTGGTCGTCGTCATTTTTCTTTAAAAAAAAAAAACCCGTAAAATGTCTAGGATTCTCAAGGATGTATACGAGAATGACACTTTCACATCAGTATTTTATCGCCTCATCATTGTCTGTCCTCGCTGGTGCTTCTGAGTCCGATCCCAGTCCAACGGAGCCAAGCTGAGACAAGAGCTTCCGGCAGGATTTCAAAATAAAATCACATTAGATTAGCTGGCAACGATACCAACAATTTCCCAAATCCTATAAAATAAACAACATTGTATACGTCGTCAGGCTGGATCAGCTGTGTTTAAAACCGTCTTATTTTTTGGGCCAAAACTTGATTAGAGTTGTCATATAAGGCTTATCGTGTGGGAGCAAAATCGAACTATTTCCGGTCCTGCTTCAGATCGATTGCTGCTGAATTCGACCACGGAGGAGTCTGGTCCAATGATCAAAACTCGCTCTCATCTTTCAAATAATTCATTGACAGTTTATATTCTAAAGGCGAAGATCATTGTAAATTACACTTACATACAATTCTGCAGCGGTTTGTATTAAAGAAGATTTACAATGTTTTTGCCAAACTGTTCTTTAATAGAGGCTCAATACCTGAATGTAAATTACAGCACAGAAATAAAAACACCCGTAATAATAATCTAAAATAATAATTACCAGCAAAGTTTCAGGGAGCTGCAAATTTGGCAAAAGCTTTTGAACTAAATGAATTCTGTTCATTATCATTGCAGGCAGAGACAACAGTGTGATACATAATCCATAACACACAAACAAACAGAAAATTACCTGGAATGAAAAATGAGAAATAGAAGTCAATTTTACAGCCAGCAGGTGGGAAGGTAAATGATAGTTGCCTCTCCTGCTATTCACAGCAACATTTCATTATTCTGCCAAGAGGCATGAGCCATCTAACAAAGAGCTTAAAGCCACTTTCCGGATGATTTGCTCATTGTCCTCCCTATTTAGTCCAATTTTAAAATGGAAAAAACCCAAACTTACTACCAAAGAAGCCCAACATGCAGTTGGTGATGTAGATAAATCCCAGATTTTTCTCTGCTGCTCTCCTTCCAAGAATGAGCTCAGTAACATGTTGATAACATTTATCTTAGTATAAACACGCCAAACTTGTCTTTATTTCTTCCACACACAACAATAGGTGTCTTTTTAATAAGCTAACAGATATTTATTCTTGATAAGAATTCAAAATACAGTAGAAGCTCCAAAATCCACATAAATCCACATAGCACACAGGGTTAAGTGCTCCCAGAAACTATTCATAGCATAAATATGTAAACAAACGTCCTTAAGACACCGCTGCACATTTCTTCACATGCACGACCAAGATGAGCAGGGGTGCACCTACTGTGATTCAACAGACGTTCAGTGCGCCCCCCCCCCCCAGCCCAAAATAAGTTAGAACATACAAAAATAAATAAGAGCATTACAGGGATCCTTAACAAACTGATCAGTGGTTACAGTTCCATGTGTTGTCATTCATCAGAACTAAACGTTGACCTTGGCAACCTTCTTCAAAACCAGTTTTAGGACTTTCGGAATTGTCCGGTAGTGCGCCCAAAGTGTCAGCAGTCGGGAATTCATTCACCTCTCCGACCTCTGTACATGACTGTGCTCCCAGAGTGAACGTGAGTTTGTACCTCAGCCGAACTTTTACCTGTAAAACACGCACGTGCGCACACACTCTTTTAATTTTTAGCGATAAAAATATTGTCCTTTATGTCCTTAGCGCTAAGGTTAAAGTGCTTCACTTCTAAGCTGGACTGGAATATTTGAAAACCGTGCGTTTTTAATTAGCACAAGTTTTATGTTTATGTCCTCGGGATGTGTCATCGAGTTGTTCTGAGCAGCTGAGATAAGCCACACACCCCCCCCCCAAACAACACAAAAGGTTATCAGGCTGACTGTCTGGTTACAGAAAAAAGACATTTAGAGAACCAAAGCTGAAGTCAGGTCTGAAGCAGTAGAAACTTAACTTAAAAGAAAAAGAAGACAAAGAAAGCAAGGCCTACCTTTAGAGGATTAGCAAGTAGCATGACCTGTGTGATGGCAGCAGGGGGGTGGATGGGATTAAAAGGAGCCAGCTCTCTACCCGAGGGCTGTTGCAGTCTCATTTTCATCATCTATAAAATTAGCACAGCAGCAGCCCGATTCAGTAACATTTAAAAACTCTCATTTTAACGTGCTCACGTCTGTCAACACGAATAAGTCAACACGCAGCCGCACACGTCAAGCACGCGGCAGGGGTCGTTACCTTGGGCACCGCGGCCTGCAGGACCACGTCCCTCACAGGCAGGGGGGCTGTACTAAGTATAGATGCTACCATCACCAGAACATCTGGTCTGCCTGCTGGACAGTCGGTGGCGAAATGCAGGAGAAAGCGGATCCCGTTTCTGTCGCACGCCATCACGGGACGCATTTGACCTGAAGTGCAACGCAGAGGTCATTAGTAGTGACCTCCCACCATTGTTCCCACAGTGTGACATGTTCTCCACAGAACGAATGATCTACATTCTAAGTACAACATGTGTCTCGGAATCACTGCAGATCCCTTCGCTCACTTGGCTTGATGTCACTCAAAGGGACAAAGACATCACTGAGGGACGTCTCTTGTCCCGAGAAGGAGGTAGGCTGGATTAGAGGGAGGTTGGAGGTGGCTGTCGGGTGGAGCAGAGTGCAGAAATCTTCGTGAATCTTGGCAGATGGGACTGTAGATGCTGCCTGTGTGTCCCTGATGAGTGGGAGGGGTGTCGTGGTGATGCTGGAAGAGAGAAAACAAGTTGGGTGATCAGCACCTTCATCCAGCCTCATCTCCTGCCCCAAAAGATCCATAAAAACATACTAATAAACCAACTAAGAGGGATAAACACCCCCCTTTCTCCCGTTTATCTGTCAAGGCTAATGCAAGAGATCTGATGAGTCTCACATCAAGATTCTTGGATATTTTAAGTGCTAACGTTCAGATTTTTGTTCTTGGGGGACAATTATCAGCAGAAAGAACAACTTATTACGCACGCTGTGGAACTGCCCAGATCCAACAAATCAAGGTCTTGCAGCATTTGATTTAAAGAGGCCGAGGTGGTGTGAGATACTCCAGGAGAAGAGAAGAGCTGTGGCGGAGGGACAGGGGGGCCAGCATGAACTGGTGAGGCCAGGCTGACTGAGCGAGGGAGGGCAGGGGGGAGCGTGGTGACCAGCACTGAGCTGCCAGGGTGCAGAGACGAGACAGACGCTGCCGAAGCGGACAGCGTAGACGCCGGTGTGGACAATCCAGGCCAAGGGCTGGGTGTGGGAGCCGAGTCCACTCTGGTTGCTGGGAGAACATCTGCAAAAAGTAAAGGTGAAGAACAAGCAGGAACCGAAGATGAGATGTCCAAAAGGTCCACGTCTTGATTAGATGCTGGTAACGCCTGGTTAAAAAAAATAAACAACCAAAGAAAAAGCTATTAAATATTATATCTACAGTAATAATCATCAAAAGCTCTAATGAACAGAAATACATCGTTATTGATATAAATACCTGTGAAGTTGGAATATGATGGCTTTGGTTGACATGTGCTGGGTTACGTGCAGCAGGAATATCCAGGAATCCTGGACAGAAACCGGAAGCTTGTAACTTCATATGAAGAGCAACTTGGAAAACTTGGTAAACTGCTAAAAATATACGTTACTTAAAGACAGCGGCTCGTCGTCCAGCAGGGAGGGTGCAGCAGAGGGGGCGCTGTGGCCAGAAAGGTGAGGCTCAGTGGCAGAAAGCCCCCACAGGTCCGTGGGGGGAGATGTTGAGGATGCTGGAGTTTGCTGCTGAGTTTGTGAGACGCTTTGGACGTCCACATCCAGCAGGTCGATCAGGATGTCAGAGCTCTGCGAGCAGCTGGGCCCTAAGCGGTGAAAAATGAGGAATTGACAAAAAAAAGTGACAAACTTCTGCACAAGTCCTCAAGCTACTCGCTCACTGCCCCTGGAAAGTACACTTTCACCTTCCAAGACTCCTAAACAGAGAGCTATAAGAAACATTTCTCATTATATTCTGTTTTTTTACTCAGGTCTCATCCTCTAAAGACATCTCAGCCAGTTAATGGAACACTGTGTCCGAATATCAAGTCGGCAAACAAGCACTCTCGCTGTCAAGGCCGTAACTATGACTTGGACTTATTTTGTGATTATTTGTAAGCAGCATTGCTGTCATAACAGTACATACACAAACAACCAAGGACAATGTTTTATATTTATCAGTAGAAAAAGACGAAACTGCTCGACCGGTGCTGACGTCAATCTGGTACAGAAGTTTAACACGGCCGAAAATCCATGTGGAATTTCAGCTTATCAACTAAATAATTAAAGGAAATTAAAAAAAAAAAAAACAGCAGTGTTTAGCAGACAAAAATCAATGTTTCCAAAGCTCATTTTCACCTTTTGTTGCCAATACTGATCCAGCATCTGATTCATACATGGGGGACATGGATTGAGTGAACTACGTCGTGCACTCAATTTAAAGTTAGTATTCAGACAACGGCGCCATTTTCGGTGCACGTAAAGTGATAATAATTAGGAACTGGTCGCTGGGAAAAGTGGCCAGGTCCATTTAATTATTTTAACCCATCAGAAATACATTCAGCGGTCATTTTATGAAAATGCAATATTTTACCCAATAATTAACTTTATATAATAAAATGAAATATTAATGTCAATAATAATACAATAATAATTACTTATTACCTAAAATAATTAGTGTCATTGACATTTTCAAGCCAAGAGGTGATAGAACATTCTAAAGTCATATTCCGCTGTAGAGAAAACATTTAATAAAGCAATTTTCCATCAAAAAATGGATCCAGAGCTACTTTTCATCTTTGTAAATATTCTTTTCCTGAGATTCTGTCGCCTGGTGAGGAACAGACGATTCTGAAGAACAATTTTAAGTGAGGGGCGGTGGGGATCAGTGAAGATTGATTGATTTTTGTTTTACACATTTATGTTTTAATATTTTAAGATGATCATATTGGACCTCTACTGAAAAAACATTTCCAAAAATTTCATATATCAAACCGCACAGTAGAAATTACATAAAAAAATGTATCCCGTTGGAATCACGTGATACCGTAAAGGCTGATGGGATACATTTTCCGAGTTAGGGTGCTCGCTTGTACACTACTTTTCGCAGTGCATTGTGGGATACATTGAGTGCACTACATAGGGTACAGCGACGCTCACTAACAATTCAGACACTATTGAGTGGACTATGTAGGGTTCAGACATCATTAGGATGCTACCATTCCCACAGAAGCAACACAAATACACCACACCACCAACAAAACCTACCTTTTCTTGCCCGTTTTTGTGGTGTCCTTTCCATTTTTCCATCCACGATCTTCTCATAGGAATTAATGGCATGGGAGAGGTGGTCACTTGCCTGCAGGATGTCGCCTAAATGCATTTTAAAATGTCACATTTGCATTTCACACACACTTTTCCCACAGCGATACATTTAGGAACCACACGAGCAGAATGTTTTTGCAGGAAACTGTGGTCTGAGTGGATCTTGTTGGGTTTTTTTTTTTTCTTATACGTGCGTATAAAGCTCACCCAAGCTGCTGTCATTATCTTCACTCTCAGTCGCCAGCTGAATCACTGTTTGCCTCAGCTTGTCACAATCATCATGCAGCTCCTGGAGAAAATCCACCTACGTAAATGGTCACACCTTAAAGATGGAAGCGGCGTCACCATGGGTGCCAAACCTTAAGCAGCTCCTTGTCTCCGTCAGTGGACCCCTCTGGGCTAAAATGTGCAAGCATCTCATTGAGAAGATTGACGCAGCTGTCAGCGGCTTCCAGGGTGTTTTTTTGTTTAGATGCCTTCTGCATTCTCACCTCATCCTGGAACATCAAAGTGAGAGAAAGAAACTACATTTGTGGTCCGTTGCAGGGCACTTTTTTAGAGACAGATTTGCTTTATTAATTGGGACAGAATCCTTGCAGCAATTCCCAAAGCAAGCAGGTGGCAACCCGACCCCCCCCCATCCCGGAAACACCCCAGAGGGCCAGCGGCACCAGGATTACAGGAAAAACTGCTGAAGATGGGGATTAACTGGGGGGGAAATGTAATTACATTTTCTCATGTGCAAATTGAGAAACTCCATTCAGATAAATAAACAGCAAAATGAGAGGACACCCCGCAGCCATAAGTTCAGCTGTAAGACTGTTGGTCACAGCACCTACATGTTCAAGTAGTTATATGCAGATATTTCCTGAAGCAGAGCCCGATTTAGCTCCTAAACCCAGCTGTGAAGTTAGCATGTAACAGGTTTAGATGAAGTCACCTCTTTGACCATGGTTTTGATGAACCTGTTGGCCTCCTGCAGATCTTCAGGCTTTTTGCTCTTCAGGAGCTCGGCTAATCTCTGTGGAGCCACCAGAGTGACGGTTTATAATTAAACACCAGAAATGAGACCCTTTAAAGTGAGAAGCTTCATCCTAAGATGCATTGTCGTCTACCCTAAATATACATTCAGTGAGACTCTGAGATTAATCACATCAGGGGTCAAGAGGGGCTTAAGTTTCCCTACACATTGTTACCTTGCTCTTTTTCTCATCAGAAAACACAGGATTGATTGATGGCGGGGAAGGTGGCGGGACTAAAGCAGCATCAAGAGGGACTTCAGGGTCAGCCAGCACAACGCCTAACATTAAAAAGGACAACAAAAAAGAGAAGGCACCTCGGAAATGCTGATTTGCTGCATCCAAGATGATGAAACAAAGAGTCCCGTTGTATATTTGGACGTCATTGTCATGTTGTGTGTCAATTTTTGAACAGTTTTGTAGTGACGGGTCACCTCTCTCACCCTGTAGTTTCAGCATGCGATACGCCTCACTGATCTTTGCTTCGTCGGGTAGAGACACTGTCCAGCTGTGCAGCATAGTTATCACTTTAAGCTTCACTCTCTCTGATACTTTATCACCTAGATACTAAACAACAACAGATGTAAGCCAAACCTCCAGTGACACTAAACACCGATTCACGCATCCATTCATATCGCACAGAAATCCAAACAGCTTTTAAACACGGGGTGAATGAATCAGGTCGCGTACTTTGGGTGAAATGACTTTCACCAACTCGTTTAGAAACCTAAATTTCCCAACTTCATTGTGAAATCGTCTCCCACAGTTCTTCATGCAAGCCTCAAGAACCTGCAAAGACAAAGAGCGCGCATGAATGCATCATTAGTTTGGTGCGATGCAAAATGTTCTAATATAATAAGGCAGTAAAAACAGGAGGGCAATACATACTGTTAATGATTGTAAAGCCTCCCATTCCTGGGGACTCTGGATTTTGTGAACCAAAAGTTTAGCAGATATTTGGGGGCTGAAAAATAAACCCAAAGAATTCAGAAAATACAAAATCAATGACCTAGAAGTAACCAAAACCAAATCTTCCTCCACAACACAACCTTTAACACAATACGCCACATTATGAGTGGAACTTAAGCAAGAATGCATGAATTGAAACAATGTGACCGTACCCTTCCAGCTCCTTATTGACCTGGTCACAGAATCCCATGATATACTCCCAATCCTCCTGTCTGTTGGAAGGGTTGGTGGCTCTGTCTGTAAGATTGAGACATGATCTACATATCTGCACACAGACAGCTCTGCTCGTCCTCGTCAGGCAACAACACAGGCCTCAGCTTCATCGTTTTTCCACACTTTTTTCTGTGATGAATCGACTTGTTAAACTTCCCCGTTTGGTTTTGCTGCTGCAATTCCTGCAGCAAACTGCACAAAAAGCAGCTGACGCCTCCAGCCTTTACACCAGAAGTCCAGAAAGAATCCGCACTAAATAATACCCAGCATGAGAGGTTTTACAATCAATATGGTTTTTAGGTTGTTGTGCACATTTCAGGCCCATCAGACTAAGCTCGCACAAAAACATCTGAAGTGATTATTTACAAAGAAAAGAAAAATAATTTCACTTACAAGCAGCTGTCTGCGAATATTGAACGAGAGTTCAAAGTCTGATTAACGAAGGACAGTTTTATTTTCGCCATATTTTTTTAGTAGTATCAAGACAAGCTGTTGATAACAAACACTTTTTATCACTAAACTTCGGAGGGGAAATTAAGCGTAACTTACTGAGCCAGGACTCCAGCGACTCTCCATCATCCGCCATTTTGCGGCTGTACGTGAACGCAACGCGTGACTCCTGATGCCTTCCATGACCGTCGGATAAAACGTGTCAACGCTCCAACTTGGAGGACAAATATTTCTTTCTTTCTTTCTTTGAACTCAATAAAAAATATGTTACAGAGTTTTAATAAAAATTACAGCCAATTAGTATTTGTCTTTTCTGATTACTGCCAGTGTTCTGGTCAAAACTTGAGCATGTTACAAATGCTTTTGTTACAATGTTTCCTTTCAGTATGTGTGATTCTAATTAGGAATTGACATTTTTCCACGAGTTTGATGGTTTATTAGTCCAATATAGAGAAATGAATCAGTTAGTTCGCCAAAAATTGCCACCCAGATCCAGATACAGCAAAACAGAATAATTCATACATGTTACACATTCAACAGGCAGCACTGAAAAGAGCAGCAAAAATAGACAGAAGTGGTTGAAAATTTCATTAAAATTTAAAAAGTAGCGTTCAAAACCCCAACTGGCTGCAGGGTATTTGCTGACAGAAATACACTTCATTACCACCTTCATCTCTCCTCTTTCCCCCCCTCTGGTACATGATGTCTCAACTCACACATCCTTTCCAATGACTTAATATTCAGTGGACTTCACATAGGTGCGGGGAAAGTCTCCGACTTTTCCGTTGCATGATCCTTTCCACCAGTCAGCGTGTGACTTCTCCAGGACCATGATGCAATCTCCAGCTTTGAAACTGAGCTCATTAGCCTCCTTTCCATCAAAGTCAAACACCGCCGTGCACTTTATGGACAAAACAAAATCATAGTTACTTAAAAACGTGGATTTCACATGGAATAAATGTTGATGTGCACCTCACATTGGTGCGGGTGTGTGGTGTGTGTTTCTGAGTCTGACCATATCTGGGAGACGGAGGTAGATTTTTTCAGTCCGACTGATCAAACTCTTTTGGTGATAGTTCACCAACAAGTTTAGGGACTTAAATTTTACAATCCAAAGGAAGTAATTTCCTGCGCCATCGCGCAACACCTTAAAATGTTGGACACCATTTTTAAACCTGAGTTGGACAAAAAAAAAGGACAAAAATCAATGATTGTTGAAAGATGAAGGAAATGATCATTACCAGAAATTAGATCATTTTTAAGCCATTGGAACCAGTTTCATACACTGTTGCTTTTAACTGCCAACAGTTCCCCGGTAATATTTGCAGTATTTCCCCACGACTGTGGTCATGGACTGCACGTCTATCACACGTCTATCGTTTGTAGCCTTCCTGTCTTCTAAAATAACAGGCAGGAGTTGTGTCTCAGTTGTTGAGTAACACATCTCTAAAACAACCCCTCCCCCCCAGACTGGAGTTACAGGACTGACTCCATTGTGATGGTTTAAATGTTGAGTTACTATTATTTTTATTATAGTGTATTATGATGGAGATGTAAATCCAGGAGTGACCTGACAGAAAGGACAAAATCCCCAGGAGTGCCCTGACTCTCCCGCATGATGAACCCGCCCTCCGGGTACAGATGCAGCAATCGCTCGGCTTCGTCCTTGGTCACATCTGGGCTGAACCATCTGTAAAAAGCCCCGTCACTGATTGTCACTTGAGTAATAAACCTCATCAACTTGGAGCAGCATCTGGTCTCAGCTGATCTGGCTTCAATAATAACAGGACTCCAAATAATAAAAAAAAACACACACATACAAGGATTTGCAGGAAAAGCAATGAATATATAATATTCCAAGAACAAATGTTCCCATTTGGGGTCAGCGTGTTCACATTGTTCCTGGTTGACTTTTGCTGAACAGAAATCTGTCATTACAAATCGAAACATTAGTGACTTACGGTTCAGGGGAAATCTTTACATAGTTGTTTGGAACCAGGCCCTCTCTTCCCTCTTGCTCTGCCCTGTGCCAGTGGGGGCCTTTTTTCAAGATCTGCAGAGAGGGAAGGGTAACACATACAATAACGCCCAGTTTTAAGCACTTATAAACACTAGGGTGGACTAAATAGCTGGAGTTTGTTGTAGTTTTAAGCTGCTTCTCCTATGCAACAGTGTTCTAAATCTGTCCTTCAGCTGTCAGTGGTGATGTCCTCTCAACCCACGTGTTCTGCAGGTATCTAGATGATCATTATGGACATTAGTTCTTCCTGTTATGGATGCAGCCAAACAGTAACATTTGCAATCAAAGCGTCTTTGTTTTCTTCACTTTTCGGTCGTCGTTCGAGGGGCTTAATGGAAGCCGAGCTTGTAGTAGTTTATTTTAACGATCCCTCTGACTGGCGTGAGGCAATCTCAGAAGAGTTAATGGAATGGCGGTGGGCAACACCGTCGTGCTGAAAACAAGCTCAGCTTCCCTGCTGATGTTGCTCATCCACTCTTTTTCAGTACTTTGATTGGTCTCTAATTTAAAAGAGGTGAATGTCCCCTATTCCCTATTCCTAGTTGGAACTGAAAGACAAACAACATGCAGAAATCTCTCCAGAATTTCCAACGTAAACTGCCGCATATCTGGCTCGTCACGCTAATTGCAGAAGGCGGCAGACTTAATTATTATTCCGTCATCGTCGCTTCTGCCCATGGAGTGGACCAGCAGGTTCTCCCTGTTCAGCCCCTCATTGCCAACAGGCAATTCTTTTCCTGACCTTTTGGGGTCAAGGGGCAGGGTGCCTATCCCTGAGTGAGTCGTTGTGCATTTTTGGGTTCGGTAGGAACCTTAAAAGGTACCTCAGCAGTACCCCCAAGTTTCCCGACACCTTCCCCTACTACAAGAACACCTCCCAAGTTGTTATGGGCTTGAATCCCCCTCATCTCCTCCAGACCGCCGCCCATGAACACCTAATTATGTAAAAATGGAACCGAGCACAAATTCCAAAACCTCATCGCAAATTGAATCAAATTTAATTGCAGCAGCTCAAATATTGTGTCTTTCTTTTATTCCACGCACCTATTATCTTTTTCAAATCCAGAAAGTTACCGAGACCAAAATCATCCCAGCATATTTGTGCTCAGATAATCAACTATGATTCTGGTCGGGGGATGCGAAAGATAACCAACATGAACACAACATGGTCACAGAAAATGGAATAAATCAAACAGCATCTTAAGTCAAATGAGGTCATAGCGTACGTGAGAACAGCGCACCTTGACGATGGAGCCTTTCTCAAAGCTCAGCTCATCCTCAGATGTTGCTGTGAAATCGTGGAGGGCATTAGCTTCCATGGAGACAACACCTAAATCTACAAACAACACACACAAATGAGTGGAACGCCGACGCTTGCGGTGCAGAAGTCTGTGCAGAACCTCGTCTCAACCCACTGTGGCTAGAAGGTTGTGCTTTCAGACTGAATGTAGAGGAGGAAACCTGTGTCAAGAGCTGGCCAGGATTATTGTGTGTGTGTGTGTGTGTGTGTGTGTGTGTGTGTGTGTGTGTGTGTGTGTGTGTGTGTGTGTGAGGACATTTTTGGGAAGTGAGGACCACTTGAGAAGCCTGCCTTAAGGTTTTAAGGGTGAGGGAAGTTTGGGGTTTAGGTTCGGGTCAGAGGTCCAGTTGTGATGGGTAGGGTTAGGGAAAGGTGCTGGAGAGTGTGTTATGTTGGTGAATGTACTCACAGAGATAGCAGTCAAAGGATATGTGTGTGAATACCTTCGGGCGATCCAAGAGAGTTTTTACAAAAGATTACCGTAAACAGATAAGGAGCCAAACAGGTCGGGCCTGTTTGGCTCATTTACTGGAGGTATCTGAGTGTGATTATACAGTAGATCTCTGTGTAAATGTATGTTCAACAAAACCCGAGAGGATATCTGGAGAAATCCAGCTGAGGAGAAAATGAATCCAGTCAGTCAGACTGGCTGACAACCTCTGATCAGATAGAGCTGGACTATTCTTCTTTACCCTTTTAGGCTCACAGGGTGGGTGCTGGGTTCCATCCTTCCATGATCTGTGCGCACCAGAGACAGAATCCTCTGCTATTTATCTCAAGCCTCTCGCACTCACACCGTGTTTCCTCTGAGCTAGTGTCAGAGGTTCTTTGCTGCTGGTGCCTAAAGCAGCGGACAGTTTGTCATTTTTAGTGCTACTTGTAAAGAACCAGTTGCACCACATTGTTCATGCAATATCATACAACACGCAGCAAACTGGAATTTTGGGTAGGAAAGTAAAATGGAACTACGTTGAAACTATGAAAGTTTGGTTGAAATGAACAATGTTATGTGATTGAAACTGGATGTTTTCCCTTGATCCTCTTAATCTCTGCTGAAGGACAACGTGCCCATGTTGTCATCATACAAAGGATCTCATTTGCTTTACCAACCATAAGAGGTCTTAAGTATCTAAAAAGGTACAAAACTGATGCAAATTGAGCTTAATGAGATTAGAGGCTTTAGGATGAACTAGTTAATAAAGGTCATTTCAAGCAAAGAAACCTTTAAGGTTGAAAGTGCCGCAGCCATATTAAAGTCCAAGGATAAAGACCCAGGCCCCCGAGGAGACCTGCAGTCTTAAGAAAAAAGCTGTTTAATCTGCAGACTCCACATTAAAAATAGATAGCACGCTGAATTTCAAAGCACAAGCACTGCGGGCTTGTTACACAGGTCCATTGTGGAACCAAACCTTGAACAGCACAAAGACACCGATGGCTGCAAGAAATGAACCTGTTCACCTCTCCGAGCTGCTCCATCCCAACATGCTACTGCCCGGTGCCTCAGGTCAGCTGATCAGCTGCTCCTGAGGTAAAATTTAAAAAGTTTAAAAAGTGCGCAAACACACCATTTTATTATCAACACTTCTCATCCTGAACACCAGGGAATATTTTAAATGCCACCCAAAGTGTACACAACCCATTTAATTTCGTCCTTGCCTTTACAGCAGCTGTGAAATGCCAAATGCTTTCATTTAGACAGAAATAGGGTGCTTGAAAGTGTTGATTAACTCCGCTCCCAGGCTCAGTACCTATTCATTCATCCATTCAAACAGAAGCATGCCTGCACTTTTAATCAACGTCCAGTTATGTTTCCAAATCCGTACGACGCACAATACCGCCACCTAGTGGTCGGAAACTGGCCACTACTTTGGCCAACTAGAAAAAGTTAAACCCATCGCGTGGCTTTGTCATTTAACCTTGCAAGTAACAGGGTTACTGTTTAACACTGCCAACGGCACATTTTAAAAATCACATCATGTCATTATTTGTTTCCTTTCCTACGTTTGGGCTTAAGCGTTTACTGCTCAAAAAGACTGATTTTATGCACTAGTTTATTACATGTGCATCCCCTCCCTCCACAGTAGAATCCTCCACCTCACACTGGATGGTTCCTGATGTTGACCGACACCTGCAGCGCAGTGTGCACCATCACCGACAGAAGATACAGTCGCAGCTTTTACGCGCGCCTCGCAACAGATGGTGGAAACAATGTCCCCGTCATAACCGTGGTCCTTAAAACAACCGAAGAAGGGGTTCTAGCCAGCAGGAAACAGCCGTTAACTTTTGGGATTTTTTTTTTTCTCCGATGGATTTTTTAAATAACTCCAATTCGATGGACGCAAATTCATCAACAGCAACAAGTAGGTTGATCAGCCGGTAATATGATCCAATACATGACACCGCGGAGCCGCGTTTAAGCCCCTTTAAAACACAAAAAGGGTATTTTTTGTCTCTATTCTCTGGCATCCCTCACGATTCCATCCGTCAGCCTGTAGATTTCTACTTTGTGAATGACTGTTTTCTAAAACCATTGACTGGGATAAATAATCGATCCTCGACGTTTATACTCCTAATTGTGTCTATCTGTTTTAAATTTACACAGTAAAAGCAGCACCTCTTCTCATTTTCAGGATCATTTATCTATTTCCATCCTGCATCCTGTACTTCCTTTCATGCAGGAGTCCATCTGACAACGCATCTGCCCAGATAAAGCAATATTTCTAGCTTACGTAAGCATGCAATGGTCATCCAGGGCTTCAGACATTGAAACTGCTTTAATGGGGGAAAAAATTACAAAATGAGAGTTTTTTTCTGGAAAAACTTCTCCTTTTTTTGTCAATAGCTGCAGAGGGGACTCCTCAAAGCAGTGCCGTCCTTCCTGTCATCTTCGGAATCATCTGTCTCCTCGGGATCGTGGCGAACTCCGCTGTCATCTACACCATCGTGCAAAAGACCAAGTGTCACGCGAAGCAGACGGTTCCGGATATCTTCATCCTGAACCTGTCTGTTGTCGATCTCTTGTTTCTCCTAGGGATGCCGTTCCTAATCCACCAGTTGCTGGGTAACGGCACCTGGCATTTTGGTGGCGTCATGTGTACAGTCATCACCGCTCTTGATTCCAACAGTCAGATCGTCAGCACCTACATCCTCACTGCGATGACGCTGGACCGGTACTTGGCTACGGTCCATCCGATTCGCTTCAACTACATCCGCACGCCACGTGTGGCGACGCTGGTCATCGGGTTGGTATGGGGCATGTCTGTGCTCACCATCATTCCCGTGTGGATGTACGCGGGCCTGATGCCTCTGCCGGATGGCTCGGTGGCCTGCGCCCTCCTCCTGCCAAACCCGGTCTCGGACACATACTGGTTTACGCTGTACCAGTTCTTCTTGGCATTCGCTCTCCCTTTAGCCGTCATCTGCTTGGTGTTCTTCAAGATCCTGCAGCACATGTCAGCCAGCGTGGCGCCGCTGCCCCCACGGAGTTTAAGGGTGCGCACCAGAAAGGTCACCAGGATGGCGGTGATGATTTGTCTGGCTTTTTTCATCTGCTGGGCCCCTTATTATGTTCTCCAACTGGTCCACTTAGGGGTGCAGAATCCAAGCCTGGCCTTTTCTTACGCCTACAACATAGCCATAAGCATGGGTTATGCCAACAGCTGCATAAACCCGTTCCTCTACATCATGCAAAGCGAGACCTTCAGGAAGCAGCTTCTCAGAGCCGTACGCCCGGTTCATCGGAAGGTCCGTGTCAACCCCAGCACCACCGATGAGGGCAGCGTGCGTGTGAGAATGGTGCCCCAAGAGCCTCAGCAGGATGAAGCCTCTGGCGAGATGAGGCCGTCCAATGTGGGATCAGAATAGCTGCAATAATTCATTAAAGGGAAGAAAAAAAACAACCCACAATGGATGAAAATCTCCACATCTGCAATCTGCATCTGGAAGTAAAAGCATCAAAATATCCCTTTTAATCAAACCGAGTGACTCACGTGGTTTTGATTCACGTATATTGTTGAAGGCATCAAATATTTACACAGCTTTAACGATTTAAAGTTAACTGTTATGACCGTGAAGCTCGTGTTTGTGTGAAAGTGCTTTGCTTAGTTGTAATTGGTGCCTGCTTAAATGCTCAAAGGCATCATGGGCTGACAACCGCAGCTCGGCTCTGAAGAGGCGCATTTGCATGTTCTGGCACCTCTTTCACGAAATGAATAATAAATACAATGACACTCATTTATACGATTAAACCCACAGATCACGAACAAGCCACTTCTTTTGTGTCATATTCTCCATCTAAACTGGTGTCTTGTTGGACGGTAGGTGGATGGATCCTTTTTAATTAGCGTGCGCATCATCCCCGCAGGTTTTCCTAGCTCAGAAAAACATGGAAATTACCCTCAGGTTTCTAAATCATGGTCTGCTTATGAAAGGCCAGCATGGGGGAGGTCAACAAACAAAGACTCCTCTCAGCGCATCATGCGATAAAAGCAACAACCCTGCAACATCAAAGGCTTTGAGAAGATCTTGGTGTACACCAGTCAGCGATGTGACGTGGTTGTCGTGTGTTGCGTCTGCCTCGCTCGCCCCCGTCGTCGCACACCTCCTTTTCTCTTCGTTAACTCGACCAAACTTCTCTTTTGGATGGAAACGATTGAGATGCACAATCCCTCCTCTGGTGCGAGACCATCAAAGGTTCGAACCCTGCGAGGAGCAGAAACGCAGCACAATGTTGATATAAATGATTTATAATGGCCCTTCTCAAAGCAGAACACTGACTTTAGCTGAGATCAGTACGTGCACGGATTGCTCAAGGTCAGATTTGGCAAAGTGTTTTTCCACTGAGTACTGCGGCATAAAAGAAATCAACGAATCTGAAGTTGCGCTGATATTTCGAGGATTTTCTGTCATATTCAAGTGAGAAATTCCATCATTTTCTCCTTCAGACAGTCTGAATGCGGAAAGACTTCCCTTGATGTGAGGTGTCATGTGCGTTGGATGAGCTTATGTTACATGTATTTATGTATATTTGTGTTTTAGAATGTCGTTTCCCTCCAGAAAGGTCTTTTGTAATTGTGTACATCTGCACTCTTGTTCGAAACTTAACTGGTTCGCTGCTTGTGGTGGAAATGTGAAATAAAAATCAGACTAAAGTTGCAGCGTCATTGTTATTATTTTAAAAGTTCCCAGTCCAGAAACGTTGGTAGAGAAAGTGGGTGTAATAACAATCACAGCAAATCGAAATCGATATTAAAATGCATAAATGGTTTGGCCAAAGGGCAGTAATGATGAATTCGAATAAGTAATTGTGGTATTCATTTGAAGATTAGAGAAGCAGGCCTGGCCCAGAGCAAACGTGAGTCCCACTGAAATGAAATTGTAATAATTAAAGACTTGTTTCTCCTTATTACAAATAAAGCTGCAGGCCAAATTAGCTTGTTATTGGAATTTATATGTTCGTTTAAGTGTTAATTAGAGCACCGATTGGAACACGAGCACTGGCTAAAACACCGAAACATCTGTGGTAGTTGTTACGTCAACGGTCATGGGAGGCCGTAACTATTGCAAGTGTGTGTTCTTGTTTACATGGATTCTGGGAGAACCCACTGGGAATCGTTCAGGCAGCATCGGACACTGGAAGCCAACACAAGCTGGTGGGGGCGGCAAAGCAAAATGTGTGGATTGTTTAAAACTTAAATACAAGTCTTCTTCAGAGATTTTCCTCTTTCCTCTTCCTCTTCAAAGACCACAACAGTGCCGGAATGTGCGTGTTTGTGTGCACGTGTGTGTTCTTGGTCATGTGAGTGAGGACATTTTTGGGAAGTGACGTCTTTCGCTGGTCCTCACAAAATCAAAGGACTGTGTGAGGATCATGACTTGGTTTTTAGGGCAAAAGTTCAGGTTGAGGGGTTAAAGGTCGGCGGAGGGGGCGTGGTTTTATCATTAACTGAATTTTAATTTGAGACCCAATGGTTGCGTAGTTCCCAATGAATAAATGCATTTTCTTTCCTGGCTTCCGTTTCTTTTTTGTCCGCTAACTGTAAGCCAGATATTTTTGATAAATGCGAATAGAAAAGTCTGACAAGGGAAGGGGATGAAATGAAAAGAAACACAAAAGCAGTATTCAGAATCACTTTTACTTCCTTTTATCAGTTGTCAGAGCTTAAAACAGACACGTGAGCTTCTTTAACTCTTAAGAATGCAGATGCTCCAACCCTCTTGGTTCCTTCCTTAGATAACTGGGCTGCTGAGATAATGAATTTCTTCTTGTGTGTCTTAGGTTTTCCATGGTTTTATTCCTGAGACACTGTTAGTTTCCTCTGATTTTTCCTTCACCACCATTGTGTGTGTGTGTGTGTGTGTGTGTGCTAAAACTGCCTCCTGCCTGCATGGAATCTTCTTTCAAAATCCTGTTGATCTTGTTGAATTCTAATATTTTGCTGAGACGCTCCTTTGTGCGATCACTCACGACAAACCGTCGGCACTTTCAAGCGCTCCCTCAGCTTCTCTCTCACCACTGTGGGCAAATGAGAGGTTAGAGGCCATTTCCATACAAATAAAGGAAGGTTACAGATCAAAAGGCAGAAAACAGCCCTTGTGTACCCTCCCCGGGACCCTGAAAGAGATAAAGTGGCTAAAAAGATGAGACAGAAGATGAGGATAAATAGCTTTCTGCTGTCAAAAACACGAGAAGGACAACAGGCAGCGCTCTGATCACAGCCTCCCCAACAACCCATCAACCATGTCAAAAATCTATTGATTAACTGGTCAGGCTCCGCCCCCCCCCCCCCCCCCCCCCCCCGCCCCCACCTGCCGGTCATTCCTGACGTAAGACTGCCCTTAGGGCAAAAAAAAGGAAGAGTAGAGAGGCTTTTTATAGCATGAATCCCCTTTCATGTGCAGTACATTCCTCTGCAGTAATGAGCTGCTATAAGAGGTTTGACTACTGGTAAAGTCACTTCAACAACCCACGTCCACGAAGTTTTGTTTTACACTTTACTCTACAGCTGTGAAATCACGCCCGCCACGCTTCACACGTCCACCCTTCATCTGCAGCCATCAGGTACCTTTTGTGAGTGGAATGCTGAATCCACTCCCGTTTTCCTCGCCTCCGAGCGGAGTGACGATCGGGCCTTTTCCCGGCTGTGTCTCATCGTCTCGTGGGCCGGTCAGACGACTCTAGCCCTTCTGGGGTCACCCATCCCCGCTCAGGCCCGTTTCTGGACATCCTCATTTGATTCAGCAGTCAGCTTCTCGTTGGTTCGGCCTCCTTCCCTCAGTAAAGTCTCGGAAGAATCTGCTCCGAGCAAACACAGTTCTGTCACCGTGGCTGCTGGTAACATTCTCTACCAGCCTCTCCTCGCGTGTTCTCTGTCAAACGGATCAACCAGTAGAAGGAGGAACTAAAGACAGAAACAAATAGCAATGCGTGAGTTTATCCCGCACATGGGGCCGTGCCGCGGTTCTGCAAAGTTGTTAAAAAGGTGAGATGAAAAACCATTTGTCAGTTACCGGCAGCAGGTTCGGAGCTCCTGTTCGTGGACTGGACGATAAAGCATCTCAGTCCCAGCGAGGGCAGTGCAGGACGGCTGTCACGCAGAGTCAGGGTGTTTTTCCTGCGTGCACAACATCCTGCCACAAGTGCGCGTCTTTTTAAGCATGATGTGATGTGGTCAAGAGCGTTTCATCCTTCCTCACCATTTGTGCAGTTTAGAATCTTCATGCCAGCCGAAGAGACAATGTTTTGGATTTTCCGCTGTAGCCACGCCCACGTTTGACAATCATTGTTGGACACCAGTTAAGAAAAAGGTTCTGTCTCAATGAGGCGCCAAGAAGAAGCAGGTATTCGAAGGCTGTTAGCTGCAGTAAAGAAATGAGCGTCGCCTCCTTCCGTTATTTTTTAACTAGTTTATTGACGGCCAACAGTTTGTCAATAAACTCTATAAATCACTTCCACTTCTTGGGGATTATAGCATAGAGCAACGAGCTCACAGCGCTGATTTTTTACGATTCAGAAATGGGAATTTTGGGCAAAGATGTGGCAACGTTTTTATGTAAGTGAAAATATATAATGCAAGATGCTGGAGCCACATAATGGAGCAGCTGGGCCCGCTTACGAGGCAATCTTAATTTCTATTTGAATAAATGAGTCCCTTGGCAACTGCACGTGTTAAAAAAAATTAATCAGCATCAAGTAAATAAGAGATCTTCTATCACAGGCCTGGCCAGCCAGTCAGAGCCCAAGAGCCACATTTTTTACTGTGTTACCGCATCTCCTCATCCCTTCCTCACACACACAGACCTCTGCTTAGCCAGATTTATTGTAAATGTCACACACCAACATGATAATGACAGAATTTGACTTCTACAGACCACGGGCCAGTCATTTTCAACAATGAACATTGTGTGCACTGTCTCACACACACAAACTCTCAATTCAACTAAGTCCACAAACAAAAATATAATAATTAAAATATATATTTTTCTCTTACTATGCATGTTGCTTAGTGGGACTTCTGGCATTCCTTGCTTTGAACAATCCTCTTCAAATCTGGCTTGTATTCAGTTCTTTCACATGGGCGTCAGTCAGAACAGATCGATGCTTTGGTTTCACGTGTTTCAGGGTAGAAAACACAGACTCACAGACGTATGTTGACCCAAATATTGACAGTGTCATAAGCGCAGCCCATTTGACATTGGGGTATTTTTCCATTGGCACACTTTTCCAGAACTCAATGGCCCCTTCCCTTAAAGCAGGTATCAGTTGGTCCTCCTCACAAAGATTGATCATCTCCAACTCAGCTGCAGCCTCACCTGTTGCTAGCGGGGCTTTCAAACAGTGCGGCTCCACATTAAAAGGGGCAACGAGGAATGCAATCTGTGCCCTTTTCAGTTGTAGATCACGGAACCGAGTCACGAAGCTTTCGTGCAGGTTTTCCTGCCATTTTGAAGGCCAACTTGACACTAATTGTTTACTCAAAAGATCTCGTCCCTACTGAGAAACTTTGCGGTATTTTCATCATTTGGCGAAGGTACCGTATTGAACTCAAGCGAAGCGAACACGCACATTAAAAAAACACAAACCCAAACTTCGATATGAACGTTAGAGCCGCGTGAAACCAGGCAGAGCCGCATGCGGCTCGGGGGCCGCGGGTTGGCCAGGCCTGTTCTATCAGGTCTGAAGTCCGCAAATCTGATTAAGTCATAAAAAAGGGTCTCACTGTTGCCTCTGAATGTCAATTCAATTGACCGAGCAGCCTATTTTTATGTATTTATTCGAGATTTCAGCAACAAACGGAGGTCCAAAGAGATAAATAAACAGAAACTAAGTTGTTGCTATGCATTTTTTAGCTCTCTGTATGCATTTCCTCGGTGACTGAAAAATGTCTGAGCTACTTGCATGCGTGTTGAACTCTGACACTCACATCCTCCATTCAAAGTCCTCCGGAGAGGCATCCGCCGAGGCCGCATTATTCACACATGCTGCTCATTTATTCAAAATGTTTTACTCCAACACTTTTGGCAGGAATCTGAGAGTTTGATCTTGAAGTCGAAGTGAGGAGGTGCATTTTTAGGGTCTCCAAATCTGTCGAAGCAGAGTCACAAAACAAGCAGTGACAAGGTTTATGTATTCACCTGGTTTTATTTCCTGCTCCCACGCAAAATCCTGTAAAGATTGTAAAGTACACGTACATTTCTTTTTTTTAGATTGTAGTGTAACTATAACAACAGCTGCCATCTTCCTAAATGCTATCAATGTGCTGGAATAACACACAGTAAACTGAAGCTCTCCGGCAGCCTTGGCTCAGCTGTCTCACTCACTCTGCCTCAGCCTTGGATGGTTGATGGGTTCACCAAATTACACTGAACATCTATTTAGCCAGAGGCAACCTCATGTCTTATTCTGTTGTGAAAGTAGAGCTTGCTGAGGTCTTAGGCTGCTGCAGGCTGTAAACGATGCCTTTAGAGTGGCAGTGCAGGGTATTCAAGGCAGAGGGTGCTTTTCTTTTTTATTTACACTCGCTGCATCTGCACTCAACTAAAAATAAAACCAAAACCCAAAACCGAAACCCAAAACCGAGAGTCTGAAGGGACTGGAAGCAAAGTAATAGCTGTATTTAAGGTGTGTATGCGCTGTTTTCAAGTGCAACAATGGAATGGAAACGAAAAGAACCCAATCAATGTTGGATCTCTCGAGCTATAAAGACCCTGCCGGACTTTTGTTCCAGCTTACGTTCATTCTTGTGCCTCCAGTGCCGAAGAAATTTCAGTCCAATTTTTTTTTTTTTTTTTTATTGTGGTGGTGGAATGCGTGTGTGTGTGTGTGTGTGTGTGTGTGCGTGGGGGGGGGGACATAAAAAGAGACAAAAGTGTAAATATTACAGCAGTTAGTGGACTGAGCGCAAAACGGGCTAAAATCAATAAGAGGTCGAATATCATTTATTCCGATCATTTATTTGCTGCTGCGAAATCCCACCAAATCGCTAGAAAAAGTCTTTCGAATCATAGTCATGAAGATGGACGAAAGTCCTCGCGTAAACAGCCGTGACAATCAATGATCAACTGAACGTGTCCCACAAATCAAGAGAAGCAGCCTCGAGTTTTCATATTTGGCAAACAGGCTACTTTGGTTACAGTAAAAAGGCAACTGATTTAGCTGGAAAATACATTTCTTCTTTAAAATCAAATCATTTTACATTTACTAATAAAGATATTGTCAATTTAACATACAAATATTCAGGTATGTAGTTTTTTAAATTTCTAAATATTCATTTTTCTTTAATAAATACTTTTTCTGCCAACCGTTATTGTGATAAATTGCACTTTAAGATTGTTTACGCATGTGAAATCTGATTTTGGTAAGTGCGGTAAAATTTATGGAAATACGGAAATGTGCATTTTCAGTTTCACTTCATTTATTTGTAACTCCTGATCGAATCCGTTTGTAATATTCCCCATTTTTAACTGTTCAAAAAAATATTTCTTTTGAAAGGGGAAACAAACCAAACACCTTTAAACATCGACACATTCTGGCCCATTTGGATTCATTTTGGAATGTTTCAGAAGAGAAACCAGGAGCTCTTGTAAACACTGAAGCCAACAAAAGGCTAATGGATAAAAAAAAGGTATTGCAGGTTATGTATTTTAAGAAAATCTATATTTAATTAAGCCACGCCCACCACAGGTTTGTTAGCAAGGCTCCGGTGTTGGTGTTTAGTTGACTAACTGAAAATAAAGATGGAGAATTTCAGGGGTTCAGCACAAAGCATTGCAGCTGCCCTCTAGTGGCTGACTGCAGTAAGATACAAGCCCCTCCCACCCCACCTTCTTTTTTCTGGTTCCAGCTGTCCACCCTTTCAATGCACCGGCCGTCAGGGCCCAATTAAAAGAACATTTCCGCAAATAATCCGGCGCATTTAAAGCCATTTTGTGCTGACCAATTTTTAAACTGAGATCTGATTAGCAAATAAACAACGCTACAGTCTTCAATCACTCACAATCAGCGTGTCCCGGATGTTCGGAATCACACAGAATAAATCTCACGGACTCTCTCTCCGCAGCTATAAGACACGACTGTCGGCCACATGCGGGTTCAGGTGTGCACGTGTGACTGTACGAGTGTTCTTCGGTGAATTGCATATTCTTTACTCAGGCACTTGTTTTCAGTCATTAAAGAAGCTACTTCTGATAACTGACAGGTCACATTGTCCCCAAATATAACGTGTCACATGACCGTGCATTAATAGCTTTGTGATGTCCAGGTTTAGCGTCACCACTGGACAAAAGTGTCTTCGTTAGCTCACCATGGTCATTAACGTGTCTCAGCATGGAGCTAAAGAGATGACGCGATCTCAAGTCTCCACTGTGAATTCTTGTACACATAACTGGGACTTTTTATATATATATTTATATATATATATATATATATATATATATATATGCATAAAAAGAAATAAAAACTCGTATAAAATATGTCGAAGCGACGAGAAGGCACAAGTGAGAAAGAAGGTCCCGTCGATCCCGTTTCACAAAGTTCACAATGTTCCTTCAGTGTCACCGATTTTTCACGATTTTGATTGCTTGGATGTTTAAGAGTCGGAGGAAAAGAAGTCGTTGCTGTGTCGAACAAAACAGTCTTCATTTCCTTTAAGACATCAACGTCCCGCAGCTCTGACAAAAGGCACAAACGATGGCCGGTCATTTGGCTGGACGCAGCCACCCGAAACAAGCGGGATAAAACTGCACGTGTAAACAAAGGGTCCAGACGTCCTTCACTGCACACCGGAGTTCCGTCCCTGTGCGCTTTTGTCCCGTCACGCGTGTCAGAAACTGGACTCGGGCACCGTCCTTTTGCGTCCCAGGGAAGTGGTACTGTAACGAGTTCTCTGCAGCGTGCCGTAAGACGGCTTGTCTGCCGTCAGGCCGCGGGGCGGCCCGGCGGACATGCCGTTGCGATGCAGCGACGCCGTCCTGTTCATGCTCTGCTCGGCTTTGGTGGGGATGTTGGAAGAGCTCTGGGAGCGTTTGATGGCCGTGGTTCTTTGGGCCACTTTGCCGTTTGCCATCTCGTCAGTCTGGCGCTGGTCCGAACCGTTGGACTTGCCTTCTGTGGCGCCGATTCCCCGTGTTGCTGCCCCGTTGGACAGTGACAGCCTTGAAAGGCTCCTACTAGTTTCTTCCTTGCCAACATCTTTTCCGGACTCACCTTCCCTAGATTCTTTTTCCTTCTTCATCTTACCTTTGAAGAACGAGAACAACCCGTCGTGGCTCTTGGGAACTTCTCCTTTCTTGGCTCTGGATTTCCCTTCATGAGAGATGTGGTGTTCCCTTTCAGCACGGTCCCCTTTTTGTCTCCTCAGCGTCCCGTCTCGGAGACTGGGAGTGCTGGAACTGGGCAGAACTCCAAGACTGGCGCTCTCCTTGTCCTGGGCCGCTGTGGAGCTTTGCTTCCGCCCATCTTTCCTCCGTGTGAGGGTGCTACGGCTGGAGCTGCTGTTGATATTGGTGGTGCTTTCGGCCTTTGCCTGACTTGCCTTGCTGCCTCTCAAGCTTGCCGCCTTTTCTGACGGCCTCCTTTGGCCCTCTGGAACCTGTGGAGATTCAACTCTGGTCTTAACTTCACGAGTTAGGCTAGTGTTACTGGAAGACCGGACCCTGGCTGCCCCCTGGCCCTCAGGAACGTCCCTTGTGCTGTGCGGATCACCCATTAAGGTGACTATAGAATCCTTTGTGCACCGGGGCCGTCGCCCAGATTCCAAGTATTGCACCAGTTCCACGGGGGCAGGTTCTCTAACAGATGGAGGCACTGGGTCAGGTTTACGTCTGTCTTTGGATCCCAAGGACCAGCGTAGGGGGAGCACCTTGCTGAGGGTGTCCTTGGTCTTGCTGGGGGCTCGCATGCTCACGCTACGACCCTGAAGACCCCTGATAAATGGCCTGTTCTCAAACCCTCCTAAATCAAAAAGGGAAACATTTAGTTTTTACATTGAGATAAAGAGGAGCAGACTACGGCTCCGTACCTCTTTCCTCTTTAGGGCCATCGTCAACGAAGACCGGAGACTCGGGCGAGTCAGGGATGGAGGGCGGGAATGTGATGGAAGATCGAGAAACCACACTTCCTCTTTTACTGTCTCCCGTCAGTCGAATGAGCCAGTGATCCGACACCGAGGAACTTGTGGAACCTACGAGGAAGAGAAGAATCCATCACCATCAAATTAGATAAAACACCAGAGTTTTGCGGGACGACAGGAAGCTACTGCAGGGTTAAAACCTGTATCCAACATCTGAAAAAGCTGCAAAAAGCTGAACGTACGGCAGGAGTTTCCATACAACTTAACCCAGGAGACAATAGGTATCAAAGATTCATACTTTACCTCTGACAGAGCAACTGGCTGACCATGGAGGAATCGCATTGCGTCTCTCATAGAAGAGGATGTAGGCGCCTCTGGTGCATACTTCTTCCTCTGGGATCAAGTCTACGCTGCTGTCGTCATAGCTATACCACTGTCCATCCACAGAGTTCCTGCAATAAGCTGCAATTTAAATAAAATCATTACAAGAATCATACACCCACCGACAAGCCAGTGAAACATGTCAAGAGATTTCGGCCCTTCCAGTGTCATCGATTGTATTGCTAATATCAGCAGCTGCGAGAGGTCAAAAGTCTAGTTGTTATTGTGCTGCTTGTGCTGCAAGGCATGAAATACGTGGCCCGTGGGAAGAATCAAAAATGAACAGTTGAAGCGGGGAAGAGGGCGAACGGAAGAGAGAGAGAAAAGGAAGAAACCAAACATGTGCACCATTAACGACTGCGTTTAACCCATCCATGACCCACTGGTCATGAAGACACGAGCTGGGCGGAGGAGCCGTGGGCCGCACGCTATGGAGACACGCCCCGGTTCATGAGCCGACTCCAGAAGGAGGTCAGGAGGTTCGATAAGAGTGAAAGGCTTGGAACATTTTTGCCCATATTGTTATTTCACAATTGAGCACTCGGCTGGACCAATCACATCCTGGTAATTGCTCAGTATCATAAAGTCAATGCTGTCTTTTACCAGACGACATTTTACCTGTATAATGTCCTCCGTGCATTCCTCCGTGGTGGTTACACACAGCGTACAGGTCGTACAGGTAGTCGCGGGGGAGGATCAAATCCGCGGGCTGTTGCTGTTTGCCTGAAGACTGCTTCCAAGAGGGCGGCCAGGCTCCCGTGTTCACATTCTTCACGCTCTGACTCCTTTTGACGACATGGGGGGCCATGTCCAGGCCGGCCATGGGGAAACGCACCGGCGTGGACAGCTTGTTCCTCCGCTCGCCAACCTGTTTCAGCATTTCGTAGTTAGATATTCAGCGCTGTGCACATTACACATGCTAAAGACTTCTATTATGGAAGCTGCAGAGGCGGGTTCAATAAAGCACCATTATGTGCCCCGACTACATTAGTGGACACATTTTCTCTTTCAAAAGGAACATTTTCTTGAGACATTCTGACATGCTAAGAAAAAATTGCTAAAACACTCAGTCTCAGTTTCAAATTGCTTTTCTTTACCCCAAATCCATGGCCTTTAATTGCACCAAGTGGTTGTTTTATCCCCCGCTGCCATTAAAGGTTTGTTGTGCAGCAACCAAGTGAAGTTGGCAGGTTCACAAGGACCTGAACCCGACGCACAATAATAATGGTGACCTTTGCGTGCCTGCAGGAGATCGCTTTGCAATCTGTCCAGCAGGGGGGGGTGGCTGATTGAAAGCCGAGGCTGTGGAAAAACACGCCGCTCGACGGATGGGATTCAAAAAGTTCAGACAAGATGGCGCTAAAGGGACCAGGAGCACCTGCTACAGAGACCACGGTCAGCCAGGAAAGTGGAAGGCGAGGACACGTCTAATGTCACCCACATCAGGACAAAAAAAAAAAAGAGTTTCAGGTGTCCTGAGAGGCTGCTTGGGGGCAGGAGCAGGAAGTTGCAGGGCTGGGAGTCGGGGACTTGTGGGGAGTAGCACCATCTGTGAGGTGGACGGGATCATTTTGTGTATTTTTGTGCGTTTGTTATCACACAACTTCTGTCCAAATGACTCATTATTTATATCACAGGCAATGAATATCCTTTTGATGTTATAACATGTATTACAGGGGGAAAATATATATAATTACGAAAAAATCCAGCCATGAGAGTGAAGCGCAGGATGTATGGCTGCTATATAAAGGTGGATAATGATATATTATTTCACAATGGGGAGAGGGAAGTCTGGGCTTCTCTTCTTAGGCTGCTGCCCCCGCGACCCGACCCCGGATAAGCGGTAGAGGATGGATGGATGGATTTCACAATGGTTCTCTTAATTTCAAACAAAATGGCCGACTGTACTAATGGAGACGCTTCAGCATCGATGTGGGTGGGACGAACAGTTGGAACAGTTCCCGCAGGTCTGCTGTGAGCGGGTGGGCTGGTTGCGTATGTGCAGTGCAGATGGGCGCTCTTTGGAATCGCGGAGCAGTTTTAAACTCTGGCCTCGACAGCAACTTGGCCCACTTGATTGTAACTTTCTGACAAAGCACGCGGGCATTTTCTTTTCTTTAGAAAAATACATTTGCATGTAACCCTGCACAAATCTCTGTATTTTACAGCAGAGCCAGAATTTAAAGATAAAGAAATCCCTCGCAAGCAGCGATTCCTGGGGTGCTCAAACACAGTCACAAATAAGTACCTTCTCTTTTAGCTCACAAACAGTTATTGAAGTTAGTGTCAGAGCTTCCTAGTCAGCAGTTAAGGGGAAAGCCAAGGGGAAAGTTAAGGGGAAATAAATCCACCATGCTGATCGCCTGTTTCTCCAGGATTGTCGGGTTCTCTTTTTTATCTCGTACCCATGTGACAACATTTCAGCCATTTGGGGTCACATGGTCTGACAATCGCAATTATCGTCGAACCCCCCCCTCCTGCATATTTCAACTTTAGACAGATGCTGTCGAGCGTGAGGAGAGCGCCGGAACAGAGGGCGTAACAACAATAAAAATACTCTTGTGGCGAATAATCACGGGCGTATAAATTATGACAGAGCGCAGATGTGGAAGCTGCAGCGACGCCTCAGCCTGCTCGCGCTGTCTTCGCTCGCTTGCTAACAGTTTTTTCCCACTCTTAAGGTTTCCTGGCTTGACAAGACGATCTCTCCATTTTAAGTTTTTACGCCCCCAATTCCTGCCCTTGTGCTCGTTAGAATTGTGCATGCGCTCTCATAATTTGGACAGCTAAATGACATCATACTTCTCAAAAGTCATATCTAGTGTGGCCTGTCAAATATTAATCCATCTTAAAAAAGAAGAAAAAAGCAGCAGATTTACGCAGAACATAACATACGTTGTTCAACGTGCCCGTCAGTCAAAGGTCAGTCTTACCTGTCGGAAGCGCTTGAGATGGAGGATGAGGATGTCCGGGAGAGTCCACAGGCTCATCTTCACCATGCCTTGCTGAAGCTGCTTACAGTGGGGACACTTCCACGCATCGTCCGGGGCCAGCTGGAATCAGTGACATCCATATTTCTGTACTTACTAAAATAGCATAAATCATGTATTTGTATGTCTTTACCAACTATGACAGGATTGGTTACTGGTTACTGTTGATGTGCACTTACATACAAAATACATTTATGGCAGAGATAACCAAATCTAGCCTTTATAATCCCTCCTTCTGCAAGCGTGTTGCTACCTCTAGATGCTTATGGGGCTCTGTTGGGCTGCAGAGGTGTCAGATTCTGTGAAAGCAAAGCTACACAAACACTGGACGCATGATGATGATGAGACCTGCCGCAGGTGAGACAGAAATGCCACCTGCATCGCCCACAAAGCTGAAAAGCCCACATGCAAATGAAGCATGGCCTATTTAACCGGAGCGTGACCCGGATCAGGTATGGAACAGTGATCTGGTTCAGATCACTGCAGGAAATTATATGTTTGTTTTTAATGCTTCCTGTCAAAATGCAGACAGAAACACTAAAGTTCCCTCAGTGACCCAAAAGCTGTGTGTTCTGTTGAGGTCGGGTCTGATGGCTTCAGCTCATTGGGACCAAAGAACGTCCCTGTTGTTAAAATTAACCTTTGAGTCCCACGTCTTTAAAAGGACCAGTGGAAATGGACTTTCTCCCCGTTTCCTCTCACAATAACCCCCAATTCCTCCATAAAGTGTCTGCGAACCTGGAGCAGCCGACAGGCCAAAGTACTTCTACTCCTGCGAGATCGTGCACCTCAAGCACATTAGAAAAAACCTAAAATGATAAAGCGATGCGATCTGAGCAACGTGGGACGGTGCTGAGATCAGAGATCAGAGATGCAGCTTTCCTCTAGAATGGGAGCGAATGCGCTGGTTCGGGGATGGTGGGGATGAATCAGCGGAACCTCTGCCTGACCTCGCTGTGATCAGCTTTAACAAGATGGAGACAGAACGCTGTTGGCACAAACGTCCTTTTCACACACATCAGTAAACACCTTGGACCAGACGGATAAATAGAGTTCCAGGTCAAAAGTGTTAAAATATATGTTTCAAAAAGACCCCAAAAACTTTATTCTGATATAAAATGTACAAATCGGTACATTTCTGTGTGAGGAACACGCCATCCAGCCTTGCCACTTCTCTTTCTGAGGGCTGGATGAGCCTCAACTTCCTGTCGAGGTTGATGAAAGCCCAACAGCAGCGAGGCCGAACTCCCTGGAGACTCCCAACTCGCTAATTAAGTCCGTTTAACGATCAGCTCACACAGCCACAGCCTCCATTAAAGCACCCAGCTGGAGAATCCCACACTCCAGACCCAGACTCTGCTGATGTGGCTTCCTTCCTTAAAGCTTATTGTCAGTAATTCTGTAGTTCCAGTTATTATCCTAGACATAATTACAGTGATCCCTCGTTTATCGCGGGAGTTGCGTTCCAAAAATAACACGCGAAAAGTGAAATCCGTGAAGTAGTCAGCTTCATTTTTTTTATTATTTTACAATGCAATACTGAACTATAGAATGAAACCAAAAATCAAAACCTGTTTTAAAGCCCAAAATTTGTTTAAAACAATAATTTTAATCTAGTAATACAAGGTTGGAAACATTGTCACTGGCGTATTTCCCAGTCCCAGCTGTGCCTCTGCGTCCTGACTCCGCTCCGCTGGAGCGTCTGTTTCTACTGAAGGCGCAGGAGTCTTTCTCCGAGAGAAGAACATTGTTATGGGCAGTTGTTGGCGCTCTTTCTTTTTCTGAGCAAGAAGATTTTTATAAACGGATATGCCACCTTCGATTATATTTGAGAACTGCAATGAACGACTCGCAAAAAAAAATCCGTGAAGCAGCGAAGCCGTGAAAGATGAAACGCGATATAGCGAGGGATCACTGTACTATATTTAGAGGGTCGTCTAATTATTAGGTTAATATCTTAGTTCTGCTGCTAGAGACCGAGGCTGCCGGGGTCCAGAAACAGGATCACCTGACAGGCCTCTGTCACCCCACTGGGTCATGCTCCCCTCTCCTCTCCCCTCCCCTCCCCTCCCCTCTCCTCTCCTCTCCTCTCCTCTCCTCTCCTCTCCTCTCCTCTCCTCTCCTCTCCTCTCCTCTCCTCTCCTCTCCTCTCCTCTCCTCCCTCTCCTCTCCTCTCCTCTCCTCTCCTCTCCTCTCCCTCCTCTCCCCTCTATTCTCCTCTCCTCTCCCCTGCCCTCCCCTCTCCTCTCCTCTCCTCTCTCCCTCCTCTCCCTCTATTCTCCTCTCCTCTCCTCCCCTCTCTCCCTCTCCTCTATTCTCCTCTCCTCTCCTCTCCCCTCCCCTCTCCTCTCCTCTCCTCTCCCCTCCTCTCCTCTCCACCCCTCTCCTCTCCTCTCCTCTCCCCTCTCCTCTCCTCTCCGCTCCTCTCCTCTCCTCCCCTCCCCTCTATTCTCCTCTCCCCTCTATTCTCCTCTCCTCCCCTCTCTCCCTCTCCTCTATTCTCCTCTCCTCTCCCCTCCCCTCTCCTCTCCTCTCCTCTCCGCTCCTCTCCTCTCCTCTCCTCTCCCTTCCCTCTCCTCTCCACCCCTCCCCTCTCCTCTCCTCTCCTCTCCTCTCCTCTCCTCTCCTCTCCTCTCCTCTCCCTTCCCTCTCCTCTCCACCCCTCTCCTCTCCTCTCCCCTCCCCTCTCCTCTCCTCTCCTCTCCTCTCCTCTCCTCTCCTCTCCTCTCCTCTCCTCTCCCCTCCCCTCCCCTCCCCTCTCCTCTCCTCTCCTCTCCTCTCCTCTCCTCTCCTCTCCCTTCCCTCTCCTCTCCACCCCTCTCCTCTCCTCTCCCCTCCCCTCCCCTCCCCTCCCCTCCCCTCTCCTCTCCTCTCCTCTCCTCTCCTCTCCTCTCCCCTCCCCTCCCCTCCCCTCTCCTCTCCTCTCCTCTCCTCTCCTCTCCGCTCCTCTCCACCAAGTAGATCAGTGATGTTATTTCTTGTGTAGTGTCTCTGCTTCTCCCCTCTCTCTCCTATTTATCAACAGGTACCACCTTTATTGCTGTATGCTGGCCTGCCGACCTCCGACCCCACTGACCCACTCTACTCTCATACCAGCAGCTTGTATTATTAATGTATTTCTATTAATGTATTTCTGCCTACTCTCTTCCTGTCCTCTCGGCTGTGCTTCAGCTCTGCCTGAACAGTTAGTCCATGTGTGTTTGTCGTAGCGTTGCTTTAAATTGTCAGCCATTATTTGAAAAATGTAAAGAAAACATTAAATAGGTAAATAACATAACTACAGAAGGTATTTTTTGAAATGAAAATCTTCAGTTTAGCTATAAAGACCAACAGAAGAATAGGTATTATTTTTTCCCTCTGGTTTACAAAGGGCAGAAAATATGTTTACTTGTTTGGACGTAAATACTAAGACCATTTTAAAAAGGTGTCATTATGCGATATTATATGTGGTGTCAAAAGAGGATATGCGGGTGTTTGAAATATTACTTCTTCTGAAAGCTGACAAAAAAATGAATTCTTTGAACATTTCACACGGCGCCCATGAAGGCTCATCACACATTGCTTGACTTTTAGCTAAAACCAGTGTCCATTGAATGTGACGCTCCAGATACGGAGCCGAGTTTTTGTAGTCGATGATCAATTCACGTACAGGTCTGTCACTTTTGGAGGGAGGCCACCGTTCAAAGGTCGTGTGTGTGACTGGAGTCCTGCTAGACGCAAAACGCAGCACACGGAATACTAATAGCATCCGGGATTATGATGATGGGATTAAACGTGTCGGCTCATAGCCGGGAGGACTGATGCTGCGCTGCGAGGCGCCCTGACCTGTTCTCCATCATGACCTGTTCAATCAGGTGACATTTGAAGTCTCATCCCTCCATGTGAAAGTTAAACATCTGTGTAAACAGGTTAATTCATCATGTTTATCGGTGTTGGTTCAGCTTGAACTTGGGTGGATTTTAACTTGTTCTTATTGGGAGTGAGTCCATTACAGAGGGGATTGGAAGGAAGCAAGAAGAACCGCTTCATGAAGCTCCCCTACCTGTTCTTCTTTGGTATACAACTGGAAGCACTCGTCCAGGGTGCAGCTATGCTGCTGCAGGTGCTGCTGCTGCTGATTCCTCACGCTCTCCGCATCCTTCACCACCTCCTCCTGGATGTTGCCAAACAGACTGGTGGACAAACACGTACATCAGGGAGAAGTTTTAGGGTTTTTTTCCCCCCCACACAAAAGACAACAGGGTCTCGCTCGGCAGCTGGCATGCCTGCGTGGATGAAATGGGAAAAAAAACGCTCACCATTCTTTCGTCTTGTTCTCCCACTCGATAACAAGCTTCGTGTGTGGAGGCCCCCCTGTGCCGCAGAGTTTGAGAGCTCTACAACGCAGCAAGAGGGAAAACTGTAAAATCAACTGGAAATCTTTTCCTCCGCGTTTGGTCCCCTCCCCCCATATAAATAAGCTCCTTCAAAAGCTTCTATCTGTGACCTTCAATGGAGCTCAGACAACAGGTTTTCCCCTCAGACCCAGACAGGAAACAGGTCGCTGACTCGGCAAGATTCGCCACTCTTTGGTGGTGTCACACTACAAGAGGTAAAGACGCTTGTTCTGCGATCTGAAAACTCCAAATCGGGCTAAATTCACACAGTGTGACCTCAGCATTTAATTAAAATACTAAATTCTCATGACTCTCATGCTCACTAGGGGGCGCCCACTTCAATTTCTTTGCCACCAGCATTGTTTCGGTCCTCCTTACACTCAAACCTTTAATCAAAAGTAGTCTGGTTTAAAAAAACTAGCAGCCGCACACTGCAGCAGTGCTGCAGATCGGCCTCATTATGGCCCAGATGGTTCAAGTTGATGATCACGGATTAACATATGGAGCGTGCACAACGTGTACGTGTGCCGGCTGGAGTGCGCAGGCGTTTGGTTTTGCCTGCTCGCCTTGTACCTGTCTACTGCAGGGTGGTGCAGCGGTCTGCTGTCCTGTGGAGACAGATAGCTGTAGGCTGCCGATCCACCGACCACTCTGATCCGAAACAGCTTCCCGGCGTTCTGCAGGGAAGACAAAGACAGACTGACTTTCAGCCAGCAGTTTGGGGACGGCGGGTTAAAACCCAGTTCTGTGCAGTCAGGCACGACTGTTATCGGGGGTCATTTTTACTCTCATTTCCCCTCGTTTTGTAGCTTTTTCTTTCTTCATCCCACCTGTCCCCTCTCTCAGGACCTTTCAAGAACACACTGCGTGGGCCAGGCGTACAGACATGGCTGTGAATGTGGCAGCAACCTCACTGAGGTCACAACTGTGGCGGCAGAGACCATCAGCGGTGCAAAAGGTCTGAGAGTCAGGCTGGAAAGCGACAAAGATGTCCGCAGGTGGAACACAGAGCCTCCAAACACCGCCCATACTGTAGAAAACAAGCAGTTCCTAGTGTGCAAAGCTGATGCACACACCATGTAAAATAAAAATAACCCGAAACATTCCTGTGTAAGATGCAAAAGGAGGGCTTGAGTTATAGCAGACTGTAGATAAGTCGCAGCCTTATTTTCCACCAGGATCTAAGAACATTAAGTATGTAAGGAGGTAAATGTCACCGGGGCTCCACAGTCATTTTTACCCAGAACTTTGATCAATTGGCGCTTCAATTTTTATCCCCAGTGTTACCAAAGCTCCCAGTGAGCGGTGTACACCATTGTACTTTGCATTGGACAGCATGCCAGAGGTCTCAGGAATAAAAACCTTCTTATAAAAAGTTATTGATATATTTCTCCTCCAGAACGAAGCTGTTACGTGTATATTAATGCTTTGATCGAATTAATAGATACAAGAGTTCAGTCTGAGAGTCAAAGACCTTTTTAGAGAAGAAAAAACATGTGAAGGTTAAATGACTCAGAAGGATTATTGAAGAATCAGTACGCAATAAGTGGACGCTTTTCTCAAATCGGTTTTCCTCTTATAGCGTCGGGCGTCTCGTTCTGCCCGAGATCACTTCAAATTCTGCTCATCACCACAGCAACTCGGTGCTCAAGTTGCACATATGTGGAGCCTTGCTGAACCCATTCCACCAGGGTCCACCTGTCTTTGTGGTGCCAAAACACTGGACTCCCTCCAATCTCAGTGACTTTTGGTATCTTAAGAAAGTCAACCAAGACATCAGTGAAAACTGGTCAACCTCAAATTTCTGGGAGCCTTTTCATCTGTGCAACAATATAAACACCAACAACAGAAAAACACTGGACTGCAACTGTTCTGTTAACCTTCAGCAGCTCTGTTTGACCATTAGGAGCCCGACGCCCCTGCAGAGGTGGCAGCATTCTGTTGCACTTCACAAGAAGGATGGATTTAGGGCAATTTTAAGGTGGAAACAGCAAAACTCTCAAGCCTTTAAGCTTGGTTCTATCGGACCTTTATAAAAATCAGGCTCTCCTCTAAAGTTAGGAAATAACAGTGGAATTAGTGGGGTGAGCTTCATAAAGCAGAAAAGTGAAAATTGTCAAAAATACAGCAGCTCATTGTGACAAGCGTGAACACGTAACAGGAAAACATCTCCTCTCATCATGCGGGGCGGAAATGGACAGAACATCCACTCAGTATTTAGGCTGACAACGCTGGTCATCGTTTTTAATGGATTCAGGGCGCCCTCTGCTGTACACATTGTGTAATGTCAAAAAACCAAAACACCCCGAACATATTTTCTGCTTGCAATAATACATTCAAATAAATAAACAAAATTATGGGATGTCCACATATCCGCTTGAGGGTTGTTGATTGTGTGAATCCAAACACTAATACACAAATTCTACCGTTACATTATTATCTTTAATGAATGAATTCACAGTACAGTCTGGCTATAAAAATCAAGAAAAGGCCCACAAATGATGCAAGAAGAGAGCAAAACCGCAGCAATAATTCCCGCAAATCTGCTACCAAACTGAAAGGTCTTTATCTTCAACAACAGCAAATCCTACAATTATCGACTCAGCGCGCTAAAGAGGAAATCTGCTTTGTTGTCTCAGCAGAGCAACAACGTCAATTAGAAATTATCATTGCAATCACAGCGGCGAGTTCCTGCGAGCCTTTTCAAGCCCTTCGCAGCTACATAGCTTTTATTCAGTACGTATGCTCAGGTGTTTTTTTACAACACTCTCAAGCTTAAACAGACAATTTACAAACCGAACCCTGAACGCAGACTTAAGTCATGAGAGGAATCCTGTTGTTACTGGAGTGAAGCACCTGCTCTGGTCTTTGGTGGGGAGCGTGATTACCTGAGCCTGAGACCCATTCAGCATGAGATAATACAGCTTGCTGAGAATGCTCTGCTGCAGCTGCTCCCAGGAGATGTTCCTGTCCTCGTGCATCAGAAATGGAGGTCCAAACCTGGCGAGGTGGGGAGAGGAGGAGGAGAGGAGAGGAGAGGAGAGGAGAGGAGAGGAGAGGAGAGGAGAGGAGAGGAGAGGGAGAGGGAGAGGGAGAGGGAGAGGAGAGGAGAGGAGAGGGAGAGGAGAGGAGAGGAGAGGGAAGGAGAGAGAAGAGGGGAGGACGGGAGGAGAGAGGAGAGGAGAGGAGAGAGGAGGGGGGAGGAGAGGAGAGGAGGGGAGGAGAGGAGAGGAGGAGAGGGGAGGAGAGGAGGAGAGGGGAGGAGAGAGGAGGGCGAGGAGAGAAGAGAGGGGAGGAGAGGAGAGGAGATGAGGGGAGGAGAGGAGTTTTAAAGCTTACAGGTGACAGTTAAATCTGATTTGCTATAACATTGTTACATAGAATTTTTTGGGTTTTTTTTAAGAATGATGCCAAATTGCCAGCACGCTTCTTGGAGGAACCACACACACACACACACACACACACACACACACACACACACACACACACACACACACAGACACACACACAGCTCACCTGACAGCCTGCTGACCACCTCCTGCAGTGTTACAGATGAGGAGGAGGACCTTGGAGGAGCCTCCCTGGTTGAGGTAGTCAGAGGAGAGGGTGCCAGACGGCGGCAACCTCTGACCCTCGGGTGAGGCCGTAGAGCTGTAGGGGGTGGAGGGGAGGCTGTGGTGATGCCCTGAGCAGATGGGAGGGAGGCCAACGGTTAATGATGCAAATGAAACAACTGATTTGGATTCACATCCAAAGAGAGACGGGTTTTATATCTTAATCACTTATTAACAAAAGACTTTGGGAATTAAATGAGTCTGCTTATTCTCTTTTTTCAAAAAAGAGAGTAAGCAGACCGATATCGCAGCGCGTTAAAGGTCAGATATTTACAGTATCAAGAAATACAGAGCGAAAAGAACCTTTGGTATTTACAGCTAATTCTGTGGACGTGTGAGTCCAGCTGCAAGGTGGCATTTAAACAGCGTCGCCTCACAGAAGAACTCCGGCGTGAAGCAGCCTTTAATGCCCCCTGAAAACATTCCATTACGCCGGGACTGCCCTTTGATTCTTATGCACCCCGAGGAGACACACACACACGCACGCACACACACGCACACACACACACACACACAGACACACAGACACACACACACACACAGAGAAGATCAAGCAGTTCCTACAGATTTGTTGGTTGCACGTCTGTGACCCTCCAGCTGCACCACATCCTCAAGGTGCTGTCTCAGAGGAGCTGCCACGTCAGTCAATCAATCAATCAATCAATCAATCAATCAGTCAATCAGTCAATCAATCAATCAGTTGGTATTGATACACTGTCTGTTACAATCAAAATTGCCTCGAGGTGCTTTCCAGAATCCCAGGGCCTGACCCAAATAAGCAACAGTGGCAGAAATAAACCTCCCCTTTAACAGGAAGAAACCTTGAGCAGGACCAGACTCAAATAGGGGCGGAGCTTCCTCCAGTCTGATAAGAGCTTCCCTAAAGTGGGCCCGGAGACCAGTATTTCCCCAAGCAGCGTTGGCTGAACCACGTCAGGCGTCTCACATTTCCTGAACGGTGCCCATTCGTTGGCACGCTTCCGCCTCGGGAACGAGGAACGGTTGCAGTTACAGCCTTTAATTGAGCTCTTCTTAAAAAATGTGTGACCTCTGACCTCACACCAAGCAAATCATTTCAATCATTCTGCAAGAAAAAAAGAACGTAACATCAAAAGAAGTTCCAGACGGATACTGAGACAAACTGACACTCCTCCCAAGTGGCCCACGGAGTGACCCCTGCCAGTACAATTCCCCACACCTGACTAAAAATACCCCGGGGGCAGGGGGATTAGACGAATTAGAGTCTGGAGCAGCAAACCGCCATCTGACCACAAGTGGCCCCGTTGACAACCAAACACCTGAGCTTTCAGCCCGCAGCGAAGTAGCAGATTAAACAGCGAGGAGGGCGGAGGGAGGGGGGGGGGGGTGACTTCTCATACTTCCACCACAACACAAGATGTGAAACCAAGACAAAAACGGGCTGCGTCGCTCCTCAGACAGCCCACCCAGTCACCTGTTTCAATACGCTCTCCTAAACCCAGTTTCCTCTGGTTATGTGGAATGATGAAACTTCCTGCAGGGAGGGGGGGGGGGGACCGTTCCCCAAGGAACGTTCCAGAAATCTGTTTTTCCGCGCCGAGGCTGCTTCAGGCTGCTGGGAGGTTTGCATTTGCTGGGTAAACTGATGTGAAAGCTCAGGTAACAGTAGGTTTCTATATGTCACCCACTGCAGAGAGATTACTCAATCATCTCTCACACTATTACTGCTGTTCTCCCCTCTAACACACTCGTGCACTGACACATCACACACCTCCACCCTCCATCTACGGAGAGCTCTCAGGGGTTAATGGGATCCATCAGCACCAGGCTTCTGAGGCTGCTCATGCTGTCTGATGACAGCCCATCCAGGCTCAATTCCCTAATAGTTTTCATCTAAAAACAACCAAAAAAACCTTTTCCACACCCTTTAAGAGGAAGTGGTCTGCATTTCTCCTGTCTTTCTCCCATGATTTCAAAAACTCTCACAGAAATTTGCAATTATCTTGGGGGGAAAAAAATGTGTTTATTTATTTTATTCATTTTCAAGGACAGAAAGTCACTCAGATTTGTGGACGGAAGCGCGCCTGGGATCTTTCCAAGCAGGAATTCTCTCGTGGCGCACTGTTATTAAGCGGGATCCCTCCATTTATGTGCAAATAGCGATTGATTTTTCTGTTTTCCTTCATGGGAGCTCCTCTTTTCTCTAAATGAAATCTCTCTGCGGCGTCTGGGAGTGATTCCAGCTTGATATCTATGGCTACCAATGAAGTCTGGGGATGTTTAAGTCATGATAACAACAGAGAGGGCTGTTTCAGGAGGGGGCTCATTCTGACACACTATTATAGTGACCAGTTTGGCATTGATCCACATTAATGGCTCTAAAGCACCAATGCCAAGTCAGCATTTGCCTCTTCCTACTCATGTTCTCTATTCCAGCTTTGCTAAAAACATTTGAATACCTGAGAATGAATCAGCGCAGCCGTGCAGTTCTCCCTCCCAACACTTGGGGCAGCATTTATTTTACAGGGAATATGCAAGAGAAGCAACGTTTTGGCATGGAAACGTCCGTTATGAGTGGGGGAAAATGGTGGGCTGAACAATATGCAGCCAAGATGCTTAAAAAAAAAAGGTTTGAAACCTGCAAAGTCCCCACGCTGACAGAAAAATGACACAGGTGTTGCACAAACATCATTTTCAGGCTCAAAAGACAAGGGGGGAGGGATGATGATGAAGCCGCGACTCCACTTCCAACCTCCGCGTGGTGATAATCTGCTGTCGTCTGCTGGTGCTGAAGCACCCAACGCTCTCTGGCTGCGAGACTGTTTTCCTCCCCGCGTGCTGCCGTGTCCTCTCAGCTGTGTTGCACCTGTTGCTTACTGTCCTCAACGACACAAAGGCCGTCTCTCGATAAGCACACTCGTCCCTACTTGCACTCTTGTGTGCTTGTGAAACGCCACCAGTCGCCAGCCATGTACTGCTCCAGCTCTTGAGCATGAGATCCCTGGATGTCTACTTGCTCCGCCCATTTTGTCAGGTATGCGCGAGACTTGCGTGGCTAGCTAGCAATAGTGCAACACTTTTCACCTCGGCCAGAGACGGCAGCAGCAATGCATCTACTTCATGTACAGTTAACAACGGGGCTCTTTAAGATTCTTTGCTGCATTTGGTTCAATGTCATGAAACTTTATTGACCTTTTGAACACACCTTAGTTCAGCCCCTCTCCCAACTAGCTCTAAATTCTGTATGCCAGTTTTCCAGGAATGGACAATAGACCTCAGTTTAATACCTGATTAAGACATTAGGAGAATTTTAAGGATTAAGGATTAGTAGAATCCCTACAGCTCTGCAGAGATGTGGTACATGCATGCCCTTAACATATACATTATTCTGACACTAGCAAACAGAGGTTTATGCATGTATGCTAAAGCAGTTGTCCTTTGGAGGAAGCTCTGGAAACAAACCCGGTTGGGTTTAGCCCAAATTAGTAATGCAAAGTCTCAACATCTGATCCAGATTTGTTTTTCTAAAAAAGGCAACACCATGGAGGATGGCGCCCAACTCCACAAACCCAGAAAATGTAGTTAACACCTTTAACGATGCCATGACCACGGAGAGAGACGGCGCCGCATTTCATCTTCAATTAAACCTCGAGGAAGAAAACCGCTGAAAACGAACGCCGGCGTGTCGCTATATGCAACATTTGTATGAATCTCATTGAATGGAAGTCACATTTACCAGTGAGATTAAGTGTGATTCAGGGAGAGAAAGAGAGAGAGACAAAGAAGGACAGAGAGAGAGAGAGATATTGCTCTTTAGGCCGATATTCATGAGCCTCTCAAGGGTAATTCATTAGCTCATTTGGTGCCTGCGTGCGTGCACGTGCACGTGTGTGTGTGCTCTCATCCCTCACATCGCAGGGGTCTTTCGCGTGTGCTCCCTCGGTACTGTAACACTGTTGAAGTGACAGTATTGTTTCCCCTTAAAACGGTGAAGACTCTTCATTTTTCATGAGCACTTTGTGCACACATGTGAATTATGAATATCAATCGTCTTCAGGAGTAACAGAACGAGTCGGGAAGGCTTCATTTTTGAGAAGGCTGATGCCTAAAACAGCCTGAAGAGAATAATCTGAGGTCATTTAAACTCTCAATGAACACACGAGTCAGTGGAACTTCGTTCAGACACGTCAGGTTAAGGCAAAAAAGGCTTTTGCCTTAGATATTAGACTACGGATGCTTCTTTCTTTTGTCCCTCTGTTATAAAGATTTGGAAGGACTCGGGCTGTTTTCACTCTGCCATTAAGGTTTCCTGAGTAAACGAGTTCTAATACGTGCTACATGGTCAGGAGCGTAACGATCAATTATCACAAGCAACGGGAGGATATTTGGGGGAAATCGGGCCCTTTTATCTGGTCCCCGTGACTTTCAAAGGTCATTTTTGAGGGTTTGTATACGTGTGTGTGCATAAAAATGGCATGAAAAGGATATTCTGTGGTAAGAGTGACAAAAACACTGAGAAAAGTCGAAATGAAATTAGCCCAACTATGTCTGACATTGACTATATTCTCTGGCTTTTTGAGCAGTTTCTCCAAAAGAAATAATTAAAATAACAGACATTTTAATTGAAAAGGAACCGCGCACGGTTAACATGTGGCCGCAGCACCCCCGAGGATGGAGCTCTTACCTGAGTGTGAAGAGGCGGAGCTTCCATGGCTGTGGAGGGGAGGAGCCTGAAAGGCGTACACCACGTCGCTGTCGGCGATGGCCGTCAGGTCGTCTTCGTCGGAGAAGGACCGCTGAAACCCCGAAGAGTACAACTCTGCCAGGATGACCTGCAGAGGGGGCCAAACGAAGAATAAAAGCTCCCAAACCAGGAAAAACAAAGGTGTTTTTTCATGCTTTCCCCCCTTTTGAAACATCCTCTGCACAAACATGCACGGCCAGAAACCAGAAACTCCTCCGAATGCTCTCACGCTATCTGGTGGGTGTGACATTCTCAGAGTTCTCCATGTTCTCCTAATCGGATCAGTCATGCAGTGGTTTGCCCGAGTGTGCACGGACTCACGTGCCCCTTGCTGCTGCGAGCTTTGTTTGACCACACAGCACCTCAGAAACAGCGCGGAGGCGCGCTGATACAACAGAAGGTTTTATCGTTTGGTTTTGGGAGGTGGCTGGTAGAGCTCTTCAGGTGCTCGTTAGCTTAAATACTGAAAGTAAAGTGGTTGCCAGGTATAAGGTCTCCAATAAGTCTGACCTAACTGATGCTGGAAGGTTTTCCCGTGACTTTACGCCCAGAATACAGGCGTGACGCAGAGCCGTGTTTGGCTATATAAGCGCGTATAAGCACCTGATTTGATGAGATGCTCCCCTCCTCTGCCACCATGCTCCTCAGGTTGGACACAGACCCAAAGAGAGGCACAGCCAGCCCCACCCTCAGGTACCTCTGACCCTTTGTGTTGAACACCAGCGTCACACACATGGACCTGTGGGGTAAACAGTTCTCGTTTTAGGAGGACAACCGACACCTCCCCTGGTTCTCTCTACGCATTCATCAGGGTGAGAGGAGGCTGAGCAGCAGCGAAGGAGCCCAGCAGATTTTATTGACATGACGGGATGGTCAGAGCCGAGATGCTAACGGGCGAGAGTGGTGCGGAGAGATGCTGCAGAGGAATTAGAAACAGAGACGTTATCTTAAAATGTCTGAAGGTAGAAAAATTATTTCCTCATTAAAGAAATGCTATCTGTCGCAAAGAGCTGTGTAATTTTATCTATTAATTACACTTGTTGCTGCTAATTACACACCAACGCTGCTTGGGGAAATACTGGTCTCCGGGCCCACTTTAGGGAAGCTCTTATCAGACTGGAGGAAGCTGAAACACTGAATGGAACGAGTGCAGATTAGCTAGCGTGCACTCCTAAGGCGCCGCGCGTGAATTGATGGACAAGCCTCACACAAGTGACTGCACAGTAAAATCCGACACAACACGATGAGACGACGCAGCACAAACCCCAACCCTGACCCGTCTAGAGCTCAGACCTCGGACGCCGGGGGGGGGGGGTTTCAGGTATCCTGTTGGGGGAGCTGCAGCGGGACAATGAGAAGGTGCAGGACAGCAGCATCTGCATGCCTGAAGATGGGATGTTTCCAGTGGTTCAGTTAATGTAACCTTTTCCCCAGGTGATTATCCGCGCTCGTCACAGCCATGCGTCCAGCTCCTGAATCTGCCTTTGTAATCACAATTAAAAAAAGACGTCTGCTGCACTTCTTCTCCCTTTTTTCTTGTTTTTCACCATATGTCCGACAGTCTGCTGACGCGCAGCTTCTGGTGTGGTTAAAAATGAAAGCAACACAAAAAGTGTTTGCTCAGGGACCGACGGCCCAACATTCATCACCGCAGGACAGACTTCTGCCCTCCTCATCCTACAGCGAGTGTCCTGAACAATCACAGCCATGTTAGCGATGCGTCTCCAGCGGGTATCGGCCATGAAACGGGCTGAATAAAGGCCTCGTTCTGCTGGTCGGCCACGTGAACGCGCTTCCTACGCAGATGGGGGTCGTCATTTATGCATTTATGACCCGGTTCTTTGTCTATTTTAAATTGCGAGCCAATGAAACGACCTCACCTTTTCCCAAGAAGACGATAAAAGTCACATTGACGCCATACGAAGCTCCGCAGTCGCAGAAACATAAATTGGCCTTAAGCACGTCTTTAATTCAACTAAATTTGATGAGCAGCATTTCCAAGCTGTGTGAAACTGGTGCCAGAATGACCAGAATGTGTGTTTACACCTGATTTTTTCCTTCATATGTTGAGTGTGTTATACGTCACCTGGTTTGCCGTAGAGGAATCGGCAGGGAAATGCATAAAAACGGGTCGAAAGTGTTGCTTTGTTTAAGGCAATGAGGGCAAGTCAACGAAGACCTGGGAAAAAAAAGAGAGAGACAGAGAGAGAGACACAGAGAGACAGAGAGAGAGACACAGAGACACAGAGAGAGAGAGCATTTTATTGCTAACATTCCTGCTTAGCTTGCTAACCCTAACCCTAACCCTAACCCTTTGTCAGGTGACGCCACTTTTGGGCACCCATTGGGAACCTAGATGAACATCAAATTTCTATGTTAGTGAGGTTGACGTCATGTTTAAAAGCAATATAATAGTAAGACGTTTGCTGCAGTAATACCGAGGCATTATTGAAATGACTGGACCAGAAAACCACGGGAGTTTTGACGCTAATCAAAAAAGAGCAAACGAATCGTGGAAGTCAAAAGAGAAGGGAATGAAGGGGAAAGAAAGGATGGGGGGGGGGGGGGGGGGCGTTCAAAGGCAGAAAATACAGGAGGACAAAAATAGTTTCAGTAAGAGCAGAGAGCAAAGAGTGCTGAGTGAAAAAGTGCACGCCTCGGTGAAAACCAGATTAAAAGGGAACAGAAGGTTGTCAGCGGGACAGCCTAAAACCTGAAAGAGAAACCAGTGGGGGGGGGGGGGCACTTGTCAAGGACGTGGACCAATAAGCCCTGGACCCCCACCGATAGGTGGCCAGTTGTACCTGGAATGTGGCTGGCGTGTCCTGCAGCACCTTTAAGTCTCGCCTGACATTCCAAAGGGCCCAATGTGTCGCACAAACGCATCGCACCCTCGAAGAAACGACCCGTTGATTTATTTACCCACTGTGACATCACCACGGAACATAGAGAGGTCATCGAATCTATTCCACGACAAAACACACCCAGGACCTATATGGGAAGTGGCCACCAGCAGAGGGCGCCAAATACATCCCACCGAGAGTGAAATCCTTTAATTATTTGCATTCGATGCACTAAAATGGACTCTTAAAGGCTCAACGGTGCATCAGCTTGCTAACATGACACGGAATACCGAGACTACTAACCCCTACCAACCCTAACCCTTTCAAAGGCAGGGATCTCTGAGGTCATACAGGTCAGCGGATCCTCCATGTTCACCAGCCGGACACTTTGACCCTCAGCTGAACGCACATCTGCGGTTTCTCTCCTGGTGAACTTGGACTGGGACAAAGACAGGAATCGGATTACATCAATAAACTCCGGGTTCCACCTGTGCGTGCACGTGAAGGTCCTGATTGCGGTTGCATCATCTCCCTGTCTCATTATTTTTTCCGCCAGTTGGGCCGTTTCCAACACTCTTCCCAGCTCCACATTTCCATCCCAACACCGAGGCTGACTAACGATCCCGTGTGTACTCGCTACAGCAGCCCAACAGCCTGTTTTCCTACACACACCTGGTGTGTGTGTGTGTGTGTGTGTGTGTGTGTGTGTGTGTGCAGGGCCCAGTGTCCACACTTGATTTCACATGAAAGCACGGCGAACTGCTTAAAAAGACTGACAGGTTTTCCGCTCCCCGCCCGGCGCGCGGGTGTCTGGCAGACGGGGGCGGGCGCCGTGATGCTCGCTGCTCAGGTGTCAGACCGCCGTCCTTTAGCTTGAACCTCAAAAGTGAACATGCGCGGCACAGCAGCGGCTGCCCTTCCCCATCAAAAACAAGGTTGAGCGGCTCAGAACCACCCCCCCCCCCCACCACTCCACCTGCAGCACTGCTTCGGGATACGGTTGGAACACGGGACAGATGTGACGTACAGACGACAAACACCCCAGTCGTGGTAAGACGGGAAACGGTCGTTGATGGCGTCATGAGTTATCTAGTGAGTCTGTAGGCGACTAGCGTGAAAAGCTACTCTAAACTTGTAGCTCGGTGTTCTGCTGAGTGGCCGACAGGAAGTTGACAGGACTCAGCAATAGAAGCGGGACTTTGACCCCGGTTGCGGGTCCGCTCCACAGATGTCTGGTGACCGATCGGGAGGACGCCGAGCTCTCGCCCTCGTGCTGCCTCTGCTCAACCAGCGTGCGTGGGAGGTCAAAAGGTCACACAGACAGAGCAAAAACCATGAAACATGAGCTAATGATCATTTCTGCTGTGAAATAGACTTTCAGGAGGAAAAGGACAATTTGTCCACCGTGTTTAGACACTAAAACACTGAAATCAAATACTAAATCAGTCGGGAAGGTCACCGTCAGCCGCTTTGATGACCAGGCTGATGCTTTATTTGGGGGGGGGGGGGGGTTGAGGTCAGGAAAAAACCTGGGAGCTCCTGAAGAGAATCTTTGAAGCTGAGAAAGATTACATAAAGCCGATGCCTTTAAGGGATCGGGAGAACACGGCGTTCCGGCTCCGGGACCCGGTTTGTGGTCCCACTTTGAAAACGTATCATCAGAAAATGACGGAATTAAAATATGAATGACAGATAGATAAAAGGTGCGCACATCATAGCGACTCATATATTTCTATGTAAGAAGCAAAACAACAACGATCCTGAATGTTGATTTAAGAGGTTTTCATGAAAAATACATCCAGCAAACTGAGCGACAACAGTGGGACACGAGCGACTTGGGCCCCCCCGCTGGCAGCCCCAACCAGGAGACGGCCCCCACTCTAATCGCAAACATTTATTCAGATCAGACAAGTCTGCAGAATCCCTCAGAAGGCCGTCATGGCGAGATATAAAAGGCATCACGAAGGACGACGTGGGAGGAGATGCAGACAGAGAGAGAGACACAGAGAGAGAGGGAGAGAGACACAGAGAGACAGGGAGAGAGACACAGGGAGCCAGAGAGAGAGACACAGAGAGACAGGGAGAGAGACACAGAGAGACAGGGAGAGAGTCACAGAGAGAGAGGGAGAGAGACACAGGAAACCAGAGAGAGAGACACAGTGAGAGAGACAGTGAGAGAGAGACACAGAGAGACAGAGAGAGAGACACAGGGAGCCAGAGAGAGAGACACAGTGAGACAGGGAGAGAGACACAGGGAGCCAGAGAGAGAGACACAGAGAGACAGGGAGAGAGACACAGAGAGACAGGGAGAGAGACACAGGAAGCCAGAGAGAGACAGCGAGAGAGAGAGACACAGAGAGAGAGAGACAGTGAGAGAGAGACACAGAGAGACAGAGAGAGAGACACAGAGAGACAGGGAGAGAGACACAGGAAGCCAGAGAGAGAGACACAGGGAGCCAGAGAGAGACAGCAAGAGAGAGACACAGAAAGACAGAGAGAGAGACAGCGAGAGAGAGACACAGAGAGACAGGGAGAGAGAGACACAGGGAGCCAGAGAGAGACAGCGAGAGAGAGACACAGAGAGAGAGACAGCGAGAGAGAGACACAGAAAGACAGAGAGAGAGACACAGAGAGAGAAACACAGAAAGACAGAGAGAGAGTCACAGAGAGAGAGACACAGACACAGAGAGAGAGAGAGGACGAGGCCACACTGAGACAAACATGGAGGACGACAGAAGACGCACTCGGAAGGAGAAAAGGCCAAAGCAGCGGGCGTCATGTGACACATCTGGCCGTGGCGGTTTCCACCTGCGAGTGGCGAGTCCCAGTCCTGACTGACACTGACAGAATTCACCTGTATCTCACAGACAAACTGACAGGATGAGACGCGATTATTCATTAATTAGTTGGCAGATGCGAGTCACCCCCCCTGGAGGGGGGGATGCAAGATTGATGATCCTTTAAACAGAAAACAACACTGCTAATTAGAGGAATACGAGTCAGGCAAACAAAGGCATCAGTCGCAGCCCCGCAGTGACTTAAAGAATGAAATCATTTTCTTTTTTGGGGACAGATATTAATTATCTAATTGAATCGTGCAATGATGAAACGAACCCCAGGGGGGCAGCACATGACTGGAACCCTCCAGCCAGTCCTCAACTCCCCCCACTGGTTCCCAATTTCAGCCGCCTGGACTGAAATGGGAACCAGTCTGATAATGGGCACGGCCCCCGGCCGATGGAGGGTAAACGGGTCCGTCCCCACGTCTGCTGGGGGGGGGGGGGTCCAGATATCGGTGCGACATGAGACGCTGGTTTCCTGGTGATTTTGCTTCCCGTTTAGTGAGTCAGACATCTGGATCTCAACAGGAAAACGGGAATATGCTCCCTTACCTGTACTGAGCCTGGAAATGCTCCTGAACGAAACTGTGCCGATCCCGAGGCTGCGACGTGCTGGACGAGGTGAAACTGGAGGGACGTTCCAGTGGAGCGGATCCCTGCAGACACACACACACACACACACACATTATGAGAGCCTGCTTTAAAAGCTGAACACACCAGAAAGAGGATTGATGCAAACTACAGGAGGGTAAATAAGTATTTTATTCCCCTATTGGGGGGGGGGGGGGCTCACCCCCATCCACCACATGACGTCCGGGAAGGAACCCCTTGGGGGCGGAGCCAATCCGGTGACCTCCCACCTGCTCTAGCTCACTGTAAATCTGCAGAGGTGGATTTACTTTTAGTTTCACTTTCAGTTTCCTCGCTAATGCTAATATACCGACATCTTAGAAGATCCAGAATTGGTTTATTAAAGATGTAAGAAGCTGGAAAAACTGGGCAAAACTGACCCAAGAGGATTCCTACGGGCTGCGTATTAGAGGTTGGTCAGGTGATGCTCCGCTTCCATGAATCCATATATAGCTCATCTTAATCATTAATAACCAAAGTCCCATCTGGAGTTTATTCACTTTAGTCCTGAATAAAAGAGCCTCTCCAGTGTGATGTGTGTCCAGTGGCCTCAATATTCACTAAAGCCTTGCAACAGGAAGTGTAATAAAGGTTGAAGAAAAGGCCCGCGAGTGTGAAATAATGACTTTAGCTTGGATAATTCATTCTCTATGCATAATAAATCAAAAGTGGGGCTTTTTACCGCACTCTCACAAAGGCACCTTTCACCAAATGCAGGTCAGCATCCTCTTAGCCAGACGTGAGAGTGGATGATGGGACGGTGAGTGCACCGCACGGCTATCAGCACAGCGGTGCCACAGAAACAGCTACCATCAGGATCGTGCTTAAACTAGCTAAAAAATGGATAAACACCCGGAGAGGGAGCCAGGGACTAGCGGTAATAAGCTAATGTGAACATCCACATAGTAGCTGGTTGCTACTATGAATTCTAACGTATTTAACAACACCCAAAGCTGGGGTGCAACGGATTTGTTCCGAGTTAGCCTTGTTAGACTTGGACAGGGAGCTTTGCGTGCTCCAGGTGGATGAGAAGCGTCTGTTCCCAAATGTTTCCAGGGGAAAAAGAGAGACTAATTTTACTTCATTTCTAATTTGTACTGTAGTGGTTTTATGAAACGCAACCCACGCGGTTGATTAGTCACATGATTTACCCCTCACCCGGTATGCGTGGACCCTCCCACCCTCCTCAGGAGATCTCACGTGCACATTTTTGGGAACAAAAATAAAGAGAGAAAGATTTCTCTCTTGGTGTGCAGCCAGCCAGCGCTGGTTCTACCTCCTTTATGAGACCGGTCCTTGACAAACAAAGAGCTTTTTATCGTCCGCCACTCCCAGAGTGCTGTGCAAGTGTTTTGGTCTTTCTGAGAGGTGGAACCAAAGTTCACTTAGAAAGAAGGACGCCCGTCCTCACGGCGTCCTCATCTTGTCGCTACTCGTGTTGCGAGCGATGACAGCGTCGCCCCACCATCAGATCTTTGGGTAGCGTCCATCAGAGACAACATTGTCCTCTCTCTAAACACTCACAGGACGCTCAGGCGCTCCGACCGTCTTCCACAGATAAGCTAACAGCAGAGGCCTGATTTTCATGTCTGTTACCGAGCGGTAAAAGAATTTCCAAACACGCCGCTGCCTCCACTCTGGCATCAGGAGAGATCGGATATCGGCGACATTTGTGGCCAAAGTTATCGTCCTTATTATCCTGGGATTGTTGAAATGTTTTCCAAATGGAGAAAAAGTGCTGAGAGAGCCTGAATCGAGCTGTTAGCTGTTAGCGGCTAGGAGACAAGCCTATCTGCTCTCCACCAGCGTTTGACCCGCAGCCCTCACATCTGAGAGCTTATCCACGCCTTTTGAGGAGTAGAGTTTGGTGCATTTGAGCTGATTTCCAGATAAAAGCGTCATCTGAGAACAAATCAATGTTTGCGGCGTGAAAAGGCCGAGGTCGACTCAGGTAAGAAGGCGTTCAGATCCGTAACTCGCAGTCGATAGAGGCCGTTGAGGCCTGTTCATCTCTGAAAATAAAGGCCTTATTTCCAGGGAAATATGTTCCCGGAAGAAGATGCTATTTATAATATAATTATATATAAGTTAGAAAGCTGATTTGTTAGTTGTGCAGTTTAATCACATTTCTGGTTGATTTTTTTTTAATGGGATTACCGGGAATCTGAAGCCTAAAACAAGGGCGGGAACCACGGAGCCATTTCAACGACCAGCAGCAGAAAATGGGCTGAGAGGCAGAAAAGGGGGGAGGACAGAGGGCCAGAAAGCAACATTGAGTCAGGCAGCGACCCAGAGATGGGGGGGGGGGGGGGGTGAAAGAGCGCCTGTGCGGGAAAGCAGCTGACTCGCCCGTATTCTTTCAGCCCGGACGGCCGCCACTAATTCAGCCTATTCAGGGCTGGCTTACGGCATCCAGGCCGTCGGCGAGATAACCAAAGAGAATTTCCACCTCTCATTCACTTGCTCTCCTCGCGTCACTCTTCCGGCCATCACCCCCCCACCCCCCTCCTCCCACCCCCCTTCTGCTGGAACGTGTCCTTGACCCAAAAGTTCCGTCCAAGTCTCGGACTTGTTTTCCTCTTCGCAAAAATCACGGCGCCCCGTTTGCTTTGATCAGCGTGGAGATCGACTCCAAATAACTCCGGTGGCATCGGCCTGCGACCCGTGGAGGATTTCACGCCGAGTGCAGCAGGAGCAGCGGCTCTCTGGCTGTTGCCATGGAGATGCAGCCAGGCCAAAACAAAAGCAGCGCTGGAATAAAGCAGCTTCAGACAAGAGCTCCTGGCAAAGAAGCTGGCAGCCAAATCTGACGCGTCAGCAGCTCCAACCGCCACCGTTCCCGCTCACGCGCACAACAAAGGCGCTAATCGGCACGCAAATGTTGACGCGGCCCGTTGAGCTAACGAAGATCCAGCCAGGGGGGTCTGTCGGGTTCGTGGAGGAAGCGGGACCTTCAAAAGAAAGAAGGAAGTTGTGCACGTGTGGGACTCTTTGACTTAAAACCCGAGCCAAATGAACGCTAACATAGCGGGCGTCGCTACGAAGACGGTCGTCTCAAAGAGACGTCTCGAGTCGCCGGGTCTTCCCGCAGGACCAGGCAGCAGAGGAAGCACTTACAGCTCGGACAAGCGGAGGTTTGTACCAAACCCGGCCCAGGTGGCCGCGAAACATGTTCACGAGCACGGTGAGAATAAAGATGAGAGCAGAAAATATGGCCGCAGACGACCCAAATAATGGAATCACGATCACATGACACGATATTTATTTTGATTTAAGCCGCAGGAAAATTTGACCCATTGTATAAAACGCCACATTAGCATACTAGCTTTGCTAGCAACAGTGGTCTATTCTGTTTGTCCCGCTGCAAATAGACCACAAAGTGAACACAACCTTCGCTTTCACTTGCCCTTTTATTCTTGTTTTGATGGCGGGCCGTGAACGAAACTGGGTCTTCACAGGAGACCAACTGGAGGGAGATATAAATATTTTCTTTTCAGGCAAGGCCAAGGAGAGCCGTCCCAAACACTGAGGAGCGGGTGACAGAAACAGGTCAGGCTGCATTGCAGCAGCTGATAATGTTGCACAGCCTGCAGGCGGCAGGAAGCCACGACCATATATGGAAGAGAAGCTTTGAAAGGGCGTGGTGGGAAGTTTCGCCGAACAACGTCCCTGCAGACCGACAGCAACTCTCAACACTCCAAATAAATAAAAATAAACCCACATTTTCCACCGAAGGATCTCAGATTGGGCATTTTCTGCAAATATAAAGCAGAGGTTGCTGCTAAACGTGGGGCACAGGAACCAGGACAGCGTTGGACTTTTGGACATCGCCTTGTCCCACAAAGGAAGGGGGCCCCCCCCGGTCCATCACAGGACGCCCACAACATTCAATCACACACTCAGACTCGGTCAAAACGACGCAGCGAGCGCACCGACGGCAACACGGCGGGGAAAAAATAACAGTTAATTTCATCTTCTTCTGTCCCCAAGGACCATTTTCTCCTGGTAAAAATGATCAAAAGCTCATTTGAATGAACTTCAGAAGGGCCAGATTAAAAAAACGAAACAAAAAAACAAAACTTTAGAACTCAGAACGCTCCAAATAACCTACAAAAATCTCACTTTCACTGTACGTGTCGTTTAGCCTGAATCGGAGACCAAATTGAATCCTTCAGCTCTTCAACTATTCAAAAGGCGGCATTTTTAAAAATGAACGCATTTGATTAAATGTTGCTTTGGAAAAAAACGCAGTTAATATTTCAGAGGTGGATCCATTAAGATGCTTTTATAGCAAACAGAAATCTGCTGCAGGCAGCAACTCGTGTGGGACAGCAACTCCCCAGCTGTGGAGGTGCGTGTTGTGTGCGTGTTGTGTGCGTGTTGTGTGCGTGAAAATCTGCATTTTCTTTTGTAATCCTGTAATCTTTTGTAATCTTGAATTGCTCCTAAAAAGAATTTGGCACAGGAAAATGTAAAGTAAATCCACAAGGTGCTGAAACTCATCAATATTCAAATTGTTTTCCAAAATAATAATGAAAAATGAGGTCAGAGGTCAGCCAGGGGGAAGTGGGCGGGACTGGAGAGAGGTGGAGATGTCTGCTGGAAAATAATAATGTCTATTAAAGTCCTGACTTGATAAAAAGTTAAATAAAAAACATGTATAACTTCACTTTTGAGCACAACAGTATAACATACAGAATTAATGAGCACACTCAGACCCCCAAAGACGAGATAAGAGCTCGGTTTATTTGTTATTTGATCTTTTTCTTCCCCTCTTGCTGTGCTCAAAAACTACACTTTATTTTCCACCTACTGCATCTTAACTGTGGTTGAAAAAAAAGCTGCATTTATTGCACATAAATACATCATGTTTGACCTGAAGTTACAAGAGAGAAGAAGCTTTGGCGCCGATGCTAACATATGGTGTGGAGGCGGCTTCATATTTGGAGGTGAAAGAGAGAAATGCTGATAAAAGGGAAAGAAAATCAATAAACCGTGGTTCGCATCGATGAACAGAGCCTGGTGGAAGGCACCAAATCTCCATCAGAAATAGGCAAAGCAAAGGTACTTAGTGATTGAACCTTCAGGAGCTGATACGTGAAAGAGTCTCTCTGAATCATGGATGCAGCAGTCGACAGAAAGACTAAAATAAATGCTGAAAACTGAAAAGGCAGAGGTGATTCAACCCCCTGCTGCGTCAATCCTATTAGCTGCTAAGGACAGCACAGTCGGATAAGCTGACCTCATCCTCCCTGCCCTGTTTTACGCTGATAAAAGACGGAAATGCACGTAATCTGGCCCAAAACGGCGTCTGTGTAATTCATCGATCAGCTGCTGTGATGCGTCTGAAAAAAAGATTCACCCTTGTTAGAAACCACAACAACAACACTGAGCAACTTTTAGTTTAAACGCCAAGTAAGGAAAGATGAGGCTCTTTCTGAAATCCCCCCCCCGTAAGAGGCCTTGCTTGTGTTACTGCATCTGCTGACCTGGATATAAAGACCAGGAGTCTTTATTTCCCTCCACTCTCAGATCTCCTGCGGCAGCGGCACTGACCGCAATCAGCAGCTGAAATACAGTAGTGCATAAATAATGCCTTGGGCGCTGTTGCCTTGGTAACCCTCGTGGCCGGCGACCTGCGAGGGCCTGAGGCAAAAGGTTAAACCAGCCGCCCTCAGGTGAGCGGAGACGCCGGTCAACGTCGCAGACTGAAATAAAGGGGCCCAAGTGTCCGTTTGGGACGGGGGAGCTGGAACAGAACGCCGAGCTCCTCGCTCTCCCCTGAGGAATGTTGCCGAAGCGGTGCCAGCGAGGCGAGAAGGAAACCCAGCCAGTTTAGCGAGATTGCGTCGGGTCGGGGAGGGATTAACTCCTGAGCCGCCTTCGTGTGTGTTCAGCCTGGTCTTACGTAACGTCAGTTGAATGAAGGCGCCGGACGGAGCCGCGCTCTTCATGCAGCAGGTGTCCTTCGCAAACACCCCCCCCCCCCTCCCCCCAACGGGGGACATGAGGACGGGCCTGGGTGGTCTCTGGTGGAGACAATCGCTGAGTTCTGAACATAATCTCCTCCAGAGCATTTTAGAACAAACTCCCATTGTGATTCAACCGGGGAGTCGCCACTCTCGTGAGGCAGGAAACTCAACTCAGCATCGCTCCCTTATCCGTCCCTCTTCAGCCTCGACCGTCCCCTCCGCCAACATCAAAGGCGGTACCGGGAAAGAACAATGACGGCTGCACGGACCAACCTAAAGAGCTTCAAAGCAAAGTTTGGGTCAAAAAAATAAATAAAAATACCTCTGCGGTTTTATTCTCCTGACCATGAATGTGCCTGTCAAAGGTTAAATGTGGACCTTCAAAGACTTCAAAGAATAATTTAGAACGGAACACAAAGAAAACAACCTCACAGACGGTATAAACGCGCCTTTGTCTTCTGCTGAGCTGAAAATGTGTCGTCACTGTTCTGCTTGACCCGCGTCACCTTATCTGCCGCAGTTGTTCGAGGTTCCGGCGACGGACAAGGTAATCAAAGTCGGCCACTCTGGTCGCCGACAGCTCAGCTTTCACGTCTGTCCTTCACGCACGCGTTCAAGTGACGGCAGACCAAACATTTGGGTGGAATAAATTTAAAACGGTCCCACTAAACTGCACAAAAACAGCAGGTTAAACCTCAATTTTTCATCCTTTCAGAGAAAATGCAGCCGCTAGCGCCACATCTGTTCATTCGGCTGCGCTGCGTGACAACCGCACAGAAGAAATAACGCCAATGAATAAGGAGATTGTTGCCATGGGAGACTGGGATGTGACTGGCAGCCCATACTGGCCAGTCAGGAAACCATCCAACCCTCCATCCACCTGCTCAAAATGTGGGAAGATGTTGACTTTTAGTGATTTGTGTTATGTTTTTTAAATGTCAAACCTCAGTTAAAGGCTTTTTAAAGGTTATTTCCATGTTCTCATGCAGAAAAATATGTTCCACATAAAAGACTTTTGAATTTTGAACTGTCCTCCAGCATGAATTATTTTTGCCAACAGAGGAAACACTGATCAGGGCTGCAGGGGGCGCTGCAGTCTATATAAGCAGTGTGTGTGTGTGTGTGTGCGTGTGTAGGGGGAGATACACCACTGACAGTCTAGGAATGCGCGTTCATACCTCCAGGCAGCTTCAAATGAAATATAACTTCGTCCAAAACATCAACACTGCAACACTATTTCACATCACAATATATTCAACCATATGGGATGTTTGTGACGCTTTTTGATATCCAACGTTGTATCATGTTTGTACTTTTATGTATTCTCCTGTTTGATAGAAAAGGGGCACCATATGTCCTAGCCCCCAGAGTAACAACATGAGGTGTGAGTGTTTATAGGCCCAGAAGTGGTCATAGGCTCTAACGTCTGGCTCTATTAGCACCGACGCGGCAGCAGGTGTCAGCCCGTTACACCATTCATCCCACCAAAGGCCTGGAGGTCGTGACCCGGCTGCACCGGCGAAAAATCCCAGCTGGCGCTGTACATGTTATAAAACACGTTGAAGGTCTTTTTACGTGATAGGAATGTTACACACTCGCTAACACACAATATCAGACTAATGGAAGAGAAGTTCCATTGCTACAAACTGTCTGAGTGAATCATTGTGGTGCGACACACATTAGAAATGACGCAAAATAAGTGATTCTTTTCATTTGTAACGCTTGAGTTTCAGGGTCTAACCCAGCCATGAAGAAAGAGATAAGATAATGGCAGATTAGCTCCAAAGCATGAAAGCTTCAGAGTGATTCTGGGGTGTGTGTGAGGACGGCGAGGCTCTTACGGACTCACCTTGGCATTAGCTTTGGTCTTGCTGCTGCTGCTTGTGTTGTTGTTGTTCGGGCTCTCGTTGACATCTTCGTGAACTCTGTCCAAAAGCCACAGCAGGAACTCCAGGGCGTCGTGTTGAGAGTTCCCCCGAAACTGAGAGGCGTACTTCGCCACCGTGCTCTGAGGAGAGGGGAGAAATCAACATTCATCTTTGGGTGTTTTCAAAAGTCATTAAATACTAACGTCGATACGACAAAACGAGGCCGCGGCGATCAGAAGAACTCATCTTCTGCTTCTGCTCGGAGCGCTCGCTTGTTCTTTCTTGGCCTCATGTGAACTCATTTAAGAACAGCTGTCAGATTTCTGTTGGCTCTGATAATATTATGGAACCCATTCAAGAGGTTTAAACTTACAGCCCTGTAAAAAAGAGAAATGTTATCATTTCTTTCAGCCCAAGAAGATGAGATCCCTTTTTTTTATGCTACGGATACAGTTTCCTTTTTATCCAGTCTATTTTTATGGGTCAGTGGTAAAAAATTCATACTCTCAAAATGCCTGATTTCTTAATTGATCGCAACCTGGTGGCGACAAGAAGTCCGAGGTTTGTGGCGGCTGAAGCATTTATTCAGACACATTCGTGAGCAACTCCCCAATACAGGACGACATGGACATCAACACTAACAGCAGGCGACCAGCTCGGCTCCGCACCTCATTAAAAACCACTATATCATACCTGCAGTATCTAAATATAAACACAGGAGGGATCCCCCCCCCACCGTCCCCTTCCCCACTGCCCAACCCCCTGGTAACTTGGTGGAAAGAGCCCGCTAATGAGCTTCATCGCTATGGGGAAGCACTGACAGGAGATGGAAGGATGAGGGACAGATGGGGAAGGAGCGGATGGAAGCTGGCGGGGTTTTAACACACCCGAGAGCCGGTGAGCTCCATTTGTTCCCCTCCATGTCAAAAAAGGGCAACCTAGCGGCTGCAGCAGATTTAAAAGGCTGTAAAAGCAACGAGACGAAAGCATCAAAGGAGCCCGGCGGCATCTGAAGGGTGAAGCTACATCTGCAGTGGAACGCGGAAGTTTGTTTAGCAGGTGGGAGACGAGACGTCTCCAACAGACGACAGATTTTAGGATCTTCGTCGTCATCCTGCCGAGTTAGTAGCTACGGTGTTGGCGCCCCTTTTGGCCACGGTTACGGCTTGTAAAGGCTTTTTTCCCAGTTCTTGATTGAGGGATTTTCCTCTGTTCTTCCAGTTCTGCGAGGCTCCTGGCCCATCACTGCTTTTCTGAGGTCTCTCCACACATTTTCAATAGCTATTATCACAGCCAGCCCTTCTACAGAGTCTCTTACGTTTGCTTCCAGACTCCGTGGTTATTTCTCCACCTGTGAACTGACCTTTTAGGCTAAAACCCTCCCCAAAGCATTGATGAAACCACCCCCCATCCTCAACACTCAGGTGTTTCTTTTCAAGGATTTCTTTCCTGGTAAAAACAGGAGCAATTTTCACATGAAGGAGGCCACATTAGTGCAGGTGCTGCTGAACAGGTGAACCACAACTCCACAGTCTGCCAAATCTTAGAGGTCTGCGACTTCCTCCTCTGACGAGCCTAAAAGCAGCTCTTTGATATTTTTCTTGATCTTCCAGATTTTATCTTGACTTCCACTGCTCCTCTTTACTATTTCTTAATAACATTGGCAACTCAGGAAATGGGCACCTGGAAACTGTTGGCCATCTTCTTATAACCTTCTCTGGCTTTGTGAGCATCAATGATTTTCATTTCCAGAGTTCTGGGCAGCTGCTGAGGGGAACCCAGGGCTGCTGATTGGTGGAACAAGATTGGAGGAGCCCGGGTATTTAAAAAGCTTTGAAATTTGGATCACCCGACCTTTCCTGACAATGACAGGCTAATGAAGGTCGGAGACTTTGGTCAGGGAAGATCGAATCTCCTGAGGTTCCAGGAACAGACGTTTTATCCAGATATTTAAGAGCCAGTGTAGTTGGGTGAAAGGCTTCTTCTCTGTTCTCATTTCTGCTGTTTTTTTCCCTCTCCCATCTGTTTGGGTGCCTGCTCTTGCACAGAGCATATTCCCAAGCACCATGTTCTTTTAAATTGAAATGAAAGACTAATTGCCCACAAAGGCAGGGGAGACAAAAAGCGGATTACTCTGGTAGTGGCCTGAGCCACCACTTGAGAGTCAGTCGAGGAGGAGAAACTCTACTCAAAGCTCCGCGGAGCTTTTTTGAACTCACCTAAAAACAAAAAAACAACCCTCCATCCACATTAGACCCGTCCTGAGACAGCACGGTTGGTTCTCTTCTACCCTGGAGGAACCTTCCTGTCATTTCTAAATAGCATTCTTCTTTCTTTCTGTGTTTATTACATTATATTAGACAACAAAGCCCCCAAAACCAGCAGCCAACAGACGAGCCCGGTAAAGAGTCTCCGACCTCTGAGGTCAGCCAGACCCACCAACCCCCCACCAACCCCCCTCATCCCTCACACGGCCACGCCCACATTCATCGTCCCACTGTGTAAACAACGGCGGGACGAAGTGATGTCAGGGCAGGAGGTTTGTGGACGTGTGCATCCGGTAAATCCGTCCCGTGTCTCCTCGTGAGGCCGCACCAGCGCACCTCGTCCTTGCCGGGCCTGTCTAACAGGCCTGGATGGATTCCTCAGGCAGTCGAGAGAGAAAACGCTCCTGAAATATGATGGCAGCGCCGTACCTTATGGAGCAGCGCCTGCACCCGTTCCACACGTGTTGCCTTCCCCCTCGCAGGAACACGGCGGAATCGAATCTGTCAAAATAGTCGTTTCATTTTTCAGCAGGCTGCTGCTGCTGGTTCTCCTCTGCTGTCCAGAGTGCTCTGATCTCTGGGCAGCCAGTGCTTACAGCCCCCCCCCCCCCAATCGATCTTTCTACTATTTCACAGAAACACACAACCAAAGCCCGTCTTCCTCTTTCACTTCCTATTTGGTTTCTTCCTGGGCTCTGTTAATATAATTTTTTTATAACATCAGCAACATCCGTCAATATGAGTTTTTGCCTCTGATGTTACGTCATTAAAATTACATTTAAAAAATAGGAAATTCGGAAGGAAGCGTGATGCATTGGGAATAACTGCCACGAGATGGTTTACAGGCCGAGAAGGAAAGAACTACTGGTGATTTGCTGAAACAGAAACCAATACACCTGAGCTGTAAATTAAGTACAATACAGACCCGACACACTAGTCCAGGAAGCTGTGTTTGTAATCAGCATTGTATGATTTGGTGATTACCATTATAAAGATTGGTTTATTGCCCTTGTCTCCTTGGTAAAGGTCACGCCATGTAACAGGTTAGCTGCCGCCTGATAAACTATACATAACAAAACAAGAACAAGCAGAACAGAACAGTTCTGCTGGTGTTTATTTCTGTTTTATCAGGGCAGTAAAGGAGTGCAGACTACTCACTCAGTTGTGCTACTTTAAGTCAGCGTACCTGTGAGCAACCTTCATAAGATTAAGCATTTGAAACACCGACTTCCAAACATGTTCCAAATCTGCAATTCCAAGAGACGTCGGAGCCTACTATAAAATGTGCTGATTAATTTATCTACTGTGTGCCTTAAAGATCCAATAAAACCTTCTGCTTCATCATAAAAAATTGCCTACTTTATGAGGGAAAAGCTGAAATAAGCGTGAGAACGAGTCTCACAGTCCGAATACTACATTATTACATTATTACTTTTTTGTTAACTGTACAAATTGTCTTTGACTTAACAGGCATTTAGACAGCTGTCATATTAACGCAGACCTTCTTTTGCACATACATTTGATTAGTTTTTCCATGTCACCTCATTGTAAGAAGATTTTGGGTTCGTTTTCCTTTCAGGCCTTTCAATGAAGAGTTGTTAGAGACTCTGAGTGTCTGTCCTGTGGGTTAGGGTCCCTGATTAGGAATAAACAGCCCATAAGAGAAAAGAGACGTGGTATTTTGAAGGTTTGTTGGAGTTAAGTGAGAAAACAGCTCTCACCGAGGATCCGAGTCCCAGCTTCCTATTTGACTTGTGTTACTGTGATCTCTCCTGACAGGGTCTGAACTGCCTCTCATAACTGATACAAACACAAAAAAGCATTTCAAAATGTGCTGTAAGAGCTCGTGACGAGCTCACGGTTTGCAATTCTACTTCTGTGCAGGCTTTTGTCACTTTTCCCTTCTCAGATTTGCTCCCTTCACAGACTGATGGGTGTCAGAACAGGTCCACAGTGTGTTTAGGACAGTGCCTCACACAGCCGCTTTGTGTTGTTCTGCTGTTTCTGACTGTACGCGAACGGAGGCTTCTCAGCAGGGGGGGGCATCCTACTTTTCCAGCATGAATGCACTCAGTACAGTAAACATCCTCTCTCCCGCTTCACACTGTGTTGAGCAGACAGACACAAATCACTGCCTTGATGAGCGGAAAGGGGAGCGAAGGACATGGTGTTTGTGCTGCAGCCTGCAATGATGAAAGGTACAAAAGCAAAACAGAGGAAGGATTACACATCGCAACATCAACTGCACACTGGGCTGCTTTGTATTTTAAAAGTCTACAGAGGCTCAAGTTAGTGAAGCTGTGCATGACAAGACTTTAAGGTCTGCCCTTGAAAATAACCTAACCCTAAACTAAGTGAAGTACGAAACAGCTCCGAGTCTCCACGGATATATTTTGTACCTGTATACCCGTACCGTCAAAGACAACTTCCACAAGGGCCCCTTTTATGGCAACATTTCAGGGGTTTTTTTGCAAAAAGAAGACATTTTTTGCGACTTCTTTTAATATTTTGAACGTAACTTAATATTTGCGCCTTTTTTCCTGCACAATTCTACCTATTTTACTCTCAAAATCTTAATTTTATTCATTTATTTTCTCAGTACAGTCCTGAAACACTGTAATTGAGACTTGGTGCAACTTAATAATTGAAGCAGTGCTCTCATAACGTCATATTTAAAATGCTTGCTCTCACTAACACTTGCAAAGAGCCAAGCGAACGCAGATGTTATTGAGTTACGTCTCGTCGATACGCATCGAAATGCAGCCGGTCCACTTTATTGTCAAACAGTGTTTTGTTTGAAACAGACGAGAATTCCTCGCTCCTCTGCACTCGGCGTGACAACCCAGGAATGCAGACAAACCACCTGAACTGCTGGAATGTTGTGCCGGATGAGTCAAGGGAGAGACAACTTTCCTTAATCAGTAACCACAAAGCCAACAGCTCAGACCGCGATGATAAAAAAAGAAAAGAAATAAGCAACAGAGGAGCTGTGCGTTCACACATTGGACACAATCACACTACTATTCCACTGGATTAATGTTTAACAAAACCCAACCTGGGCACCTTTACACACGGAAATGAGGGCGACCATTGAACCACACTCAATCAAGTACTCATCTGACGTGTAAACATGCTCAAATATTTGTTCTGACAATATGAAATGGGACTGCTTACAAATCCTCACGCTACTGCTGAGCCACAGGTGACACTGAAGGGAGGTATAATCTTAAATTACGCGGCGAAATTCCAAGCGAGTAGAGCCCTTTAGCCCTGACAAGAGCATCCGTAAGCACAGATTTCCTGTTGACCTCCTGACCTCCTGTTTTTCCCTCCTCCCAGAACCTTGTGTGTAGCCTGCCCTGAATAAAATCCACTGAATAAAGCGTCGCGGCTGTCCATCAGGACTCCTGTGCAGGGCCATTACCTGGACACTTGCATGCGGTGATTTAATTTAAACTGTCATGCCAATTATTGAGCTGTCCCGTGCTGTGACGGAGAACACTCCTGCAAAATACGGCGTGAACAGAATTATCCCTACACACGATTTAACCACTTTACACCAAATTAAGATAGGCGACTGATCATCACAAATTCCTACTGTACTGGCTCCTATATGCCCAGTGGTATGTATTTATGCAGATGTATGGGGCGTACTAGCCCCACATTCATTTCCATCATGTTTCTGCATATCCAGAGTCGATGGATTTGGACCAGAAGTTGCAGTACCACTAGACAAAATAGGGGGCAGTGTTGGGTACATAACCCAAAAAAAGCCTCTCGCAATCACTTTCAACTGTACTTTCGAATCAAAAATAAGTGAGAAGTTTTTGTTTATGCAGAAATACAAGTATAATAAGCAGTTATCAAGCATTAGGATTACAACCGAAGGACATGAATGAACGAGACTGAAGGAAAATGTGAAACAGGTTTATGGGAGTCCAAAACCCCCTAGACAAGCAGAGTAGCTTTCACACTCTGGTGAACTCAAGTTATGCACTGATGTTACCTGATGTCACGCCGACATTGGTTGTATTTTTGCACCCAAAGGGCGCACAAAGAAACTTTAAATCGGGATAAAATTGGGTCAAAGCAGCCAGTCAACAAGCGGCAGTCAAGATGCTGCTGCAACCACAATATTAATTATACAGTGTAGTTATACTATGACAGGGAGGGATTCCGGTGGGAAATCTGGAAATTGTAGTGAATCTGGATGAATGCAAAACACGGGGTGGGAACTGCAGTGCAGGGAGTATCAATAAAAGCTGCAAAAGCACCGAAACCCCCAAACAAAGCCGTGACATCATCAGCGGTTGCCCGGCGTCCTCACCTTGAACTCCACAGACAGCTGTGGCGTGTACTCCAGCGTCCACAGCGCTCGTACCAGCGACGCCAGATGCTCGGTCACCTCTCCCCGGGCCGCCTGCCGCTCACCGGCTCCCACCTCCCCGTTCATCCGATCGCGGTGCACATCCGGGCGGTACTGCTCCAGACCGAGGTACTCCGCGAGCAGGTCCGTGTTGCTCAGGCACTGGACCACGGCGTTCATGAAGCAGGTGTTGCCGTGGTTCTTTAGTCCCAGCACCCCGGGAGTTTTGTCCCCGTAGCACCACGACAGCCGCTCTTTCACCGAGCCGTGCGACGAGGACAGCGTGGAGGTCTTCTTGGCGACCCCCTCCCTGGAGATCTGCGAGCTGTCCTCCTTGAACCCCCCCGACGCGCTTCGCCCGAAGCCGCCGTCGTCGTCCTCCGCGTCCGGCGTCGCCGCGTCTCCAAAGTGCGCCAAAGTGCTCAAAGTTTTCAGGATCCTTCCCATGAAATTCCCCAAAGATCGAAGCGATCTCTTTCTGGCAAACCTCCCGCTTTTGTATTTCTTCTCCTTTCGCTTGCTCGTCTTTGGCTTCATCGCTTTCCTTACCTTGTGTTCCTTGCGGGTCTCCATGGCTCCGTGCGGTCCGCCAGAAAATGAAACAGTTGCACCTGTCTGCCAGACTGTCTCCTCCTCCTCCTCCTCCTCCTCCTCTTCCCCCTCCTCCTCTCTCGCTCCTCTCGCCGATGAGGTGGCACCGACTCGGCGCCGAAATAAGGCGCGTAATTACCGATGCCACTCCCACGACATCCCAGAAATTCCCATTCGGCTGTGGTCCGGTCCGGGTTGCTGGGTGCGCTGGAGCCGTCTACCCCCCCCTGCTCATCAGTCACACTTCCTCGTCCATGGATCGTGCGCTTTGACTCTCTCCCACCGCCACTACTCCTCCCTCCCCGCCTGTCATGGAGGGGGGGGGAAGCGACAGCAACACCCGTGACAGCAACACCCGCGACAGCAACACCCGCCCCATCAACGGGGACTTTGGCGAATTTGCATTTCAAGCGATTCGTGACTATTTGACTCCCTCTTTCCAGCGCGGAGCTGGTTGAATAAACAGGGAACAAGGAAGCTGTGGTGCGCAAAAGACGGCGCGCAGCGCGGCCTTAAAGTGCCCCCTGTTGGGCCAATTACAGCATCACCTGACGCTCTTTAGACTCTTCCATGATGGCATTGCACGCCCAAACCTAAGCTCGACTACGACTAATAACCTGGGTGCTTATGAAAAGAAGCTACGGTGGCTGTCGGGGAACAAACTTGATCAAGTCTGGATTCACAAATATGTGCTGTTAAAGAGATATTGGGGAAAATCCCTAATTTGAGTATTCAGATTATGACAAATGTCATCAAACTATACCGAGGCATCTTTTCGAGCCCGTTGAGAGTTCTTACAAATGCACATATGTCAGACAAATGTTCCTGAGCATTAATGGAGCGGAACCGCCATTAATGCCGAAAGATGATGTAGATTGGTAAACTAGCGTTACGCACTAAGAATCCGGTGTTGTTTCCAATCTCCCCTTCGTCCCACATAGCTGCATTTTGTGGGGTTCTATTTCTGTGTTTATAAAGTTGTGCACATGCACGGACTGAAGTTACAGCCATAGTGAGGACCAACACTGTACTTATTTGTTATTTAAAGGGTGGATAAATAGAGTAAACTGGGTTACATCCTCGTCACTTCCCTGTTCCTTCACGCTAACATATTCCTCCTACTGGAGGAAAAGATGATGGGGTAAGGGGGGGGGGGGGGTTAAATGAATGCGGGGAATGGAGGCACTGATTTGGACAGTGGAGTGATGAAGAGGGAGATAAAGATGAAGAGCCCATCAGTTCCATCAAAAGGATCACATGCAGCCATTTCATTCTCCTTCCACTCGGAACCCCAGGAAATGACAGCTTTTCAGCTTTCCCCACAGTGAAACGGACCTTTGGGAAGCCTGTCGGATTCTGACCGTCCTTTTCTACATCTCTCTCCCTCTTCATGTTCTAATCAAGCTTCATTTCACAGCTCGCCAGAACTAAAGATTGAATTTTGCACGGACACACCTGCTGGTTCACTGAAAAGACCCGAGCCCCATCCAATATTCCAGAGTTTTCCCCCATGTTCTCCTCTGCATACGCTGCCCCCCGGGTTCGAGGGAAGGTGTTGCTGGCGGGATACTAATTATTTCAACATTTTTCAGCATGGAGCATCATCTCATCCAGAAAATGAATGGAGCTTTCGCACGTCTCCAGGTGTGATCTGCAGGGAGCATCTGTGCAATGCTCCATTCATTTTGCTCCAAAGATGCTTCTTTAAAAACAATGCAGTCTTTGACACGATGCTGGGCCTTCATCTGTGCATTTCCATTTATAACACTGACCTAAATATGACTATATAGGTCAGTGGTTGAGGTTTCAAAGCCTTTCAGTCATGTAGCCCTTTGTACTTTTGACCCCCAGCTCTGAATGGCGCACTGATAAAAGCTATTCATTAGCCACGAATAGTCTGTTTCTGTACAAGTCCTGCAATCCACTCTCTTCGGAAATAAACAACCAAACTCAATCTTCAACCCAAGTTAAATTGTTTTATTTGATGTAAATGTTTGCATTGAATTGAGATCTTAGAACAGTGGACGCATCTTTTAGAACATGTCTCATGGTGCGGGGTCAATTGAATCTTAATCAAGAGGCAGGGGAGTGAGGGAACCTCCAGAGGACGACGGCGCCGTCCGCGCTGGTGCTGATTAGGGTGCTGCTGTTGGAGCACAGCTTGATACCGGTGATGCTGCCACCGTGAGCCATTCCGACGTGAGTGACTGCGCCCTCCATGTAGTCCCACACCTTCACCAGCTTGTCATCTCCTCCTGAGGTGGCAAAAATAAATCAATCTTCTGCTCATAAGTCCAAATCTATAACGTGTGAGAGTAAATCAATGCAAATGAAACAATGAATCATGGTAGTAGCAAGCTGGTCTCAGCCCAGTACCTGTCACAAAGTGTGTGCCGCTCTGTGAGATGTCCATGGCGTTGATGGACCCAGTCAACAAGCCCTCCAGCTCTCTGATGGCTGAACCATCATACGCATCCCAGTAGACCACCTTCAGTATGAAGAAAAAAACAACAAAGTCATTTATTCAGGATCTGGGATTCTGATAGCGTTTGTGTCCCCTGCTGTAGAGCCGATACCTACTCAGTACAGCCGAACAGACTTGCTAACTTCAGGTTTGTACTTTGAAATAGGCCGTTTGCTGCTGTCGCTGGCCGAGGGGAAATGCATTGTGGGATACCTAGTTGTTGACATGTATCAGAGGATCCCAGTGACAAATGACCAGGAAGGAAAAAAGCACGAAAAAGAAGAATGAGTCTATACGCAGAAGGAGCAGCTGCTACCTCCTACTCAACCTTCTCCTTCTGAGCCAGGGAACCAATGGAAGCCAAAGGAAGTAATGGATTACTTTAAGTTTGAAGAGGAACAAACAGAGCACGAAGGCAAAGGTGTCGGAACGCTCGCATGGATCCAACCAGTATTCAAACACTCCAAAAGCTGCGCAGCTGTCAAAGATTTAGGTCCCACAAAAGTCAATTGTTGAAGTTATTTATAGCACAAAACAGTTGAAATGTCACAGAACTACAAGCTGAAGATGTTATTTTTATCACCAACCTGATTCGACTCTAAAATTTAAACGTTCAACAAAAGCGCAGATAAAATCCTGTATGATCGTCCTGTATGAAAGAAGGAAAGGTCCTTTATAAGAGAACGAAGGGGTAAAATAAAGAGGATGGAATCCTCCGCAGCATTACAGCGACCGGCTGTGGGGAGTCCAACGTTATTAAGATGGATCTCTCAGACAAGATTTTATTTCTCTGCACAAGGCAGAAGTCAGAACACATTAAAACGGGGGGAAATGTAATATCACAGACATATCAAATACTGCTGGTTTCGGCTGAAAGATTGAGGGGAAAAAAAAGCCTCAATATGGACAAATGGACAAATAAATCCTGCTGTACTCTCAGATGGACTCAGATGATACTCGGGGCCACAACGAGACACAGAAACAAGGGCCATTTTTAGGGCTGATTGGCTTATTGAGATGGAAGGGCTTTCTGGTCCATCCCATATCCCATATTACCCTGAGAGGGGCTGCAGGGCCATACAATGGCTGTGTGATCACTTCCCGCTTAAGGTGGACACTTACAGCGAAGACTGGCAGGCAGTCGCACCCAGATGAAGTGAACCATTTCAGTGCACGTGCACGTCTCTGGACCACAGGAGGAGCCTGACAGCATAAAAGCCTGTATTTTTTATTGATTCAATTCTATTAAGATGCATCAATGCAAAATCCACCTCTTGGTGTTTCGGTCGATCGCTGATAATTAGACCCATAAGAACCGACGTTCCCTAAACCGACGTTCAGTGGGAACTGGAGACCTGATCAGCGTCACCGCAGGCCCAAAGATATAGCGACTGTTCCAGCAACGGTGAGACCGCATCAATGGGAAGGTCTGTTCATTCCAAACGCCTTCCTTTCCTCCAGCAAACACCCTTCGCAGTTCTCCCGCAGCTGCTTTTCAAGTGGAAAACTGTATCATCATCATCAGAGGGGTCCACAAAATAATATACTGGGATGAAACTGGGGATCAAGAAAGACACAGAGACACAGAGACAGAGAGAGAGAGAGCAAGAGAGAGAGAGAGAGAGAGCAAGAGAGAGAGAGAGAGCTGTTTTTCCCCTCAAACAGAGTGCCTGTGTATCAGAATGAGCAGATGGTGGATCTGGCTGGCACTCGCATGGCACATCCGCAGGAAGGCACAAATGCCACGACACTCACACTTCCATAAATCTCTCTCTCTCTCTCTCTCTCTCTCTCTCTTGCCCTCTCACTCAGCGCTGCGTTAAAGAGGCGTAACACGTCCTCGCCTCTCAGCAGGCAGAAAGAGGCGGCGGCCCGACTTGGTGAAGACGGGTTCAACGACGCAAACCCAGAAACAGGCAGTTCAATCTGCGAGCGTCAGAGAGGGAGAGTGGCGCCGAGTTGGCCAATCCAAATTATGATTAATGATGCTTGAAGAGAACCAAACTGGGATTCCCAGAGAATGCAATGGAAAAAAAATAGAAAAAAACCCCACCTTTCTGTCAGTGCCGCTGGTGATGATCTGGTAGATGTCTGGGTGGTAACACACAGCCCGAAACAGTCTGGTGGTGATCACCATTTTAAGACTCACAAAACGCCTACAGAGGGGAAAAAATTCCGAAAAAGACAAATGTTGAACACAACCTCCGCGCAGATGATGCTTAGACATGCAGACAAGCTACTCACACGAGGTCCCAGATGATACAGGCGCCGTCAGAGCTGGCAGACACACACTCTTTGTCATCACTCTTGATTTTGATACATGTGACGGCGCCCCTGTGCTCCTTCATGGTCTCCAGCAGCCGGTGACCTTTCGGCTGCAATTCCCAGACGCGAACCTGAAACGGGCACAGAATTCCGACGTCACGAATGCACGACTTCGAGGCAGGAAAACTTGAAATCAGCCGCTGCGAAACACCGAAGGGGAAATGGGCCAATCGCTACCCGAGTCAAGAGCTTTTATTCATCTTCGTGCACGCTACAATTCCGGTTTCAGCCCATCTAATGAATGTGTTTTCATTGGGCCTATTTCACTGACCATCCCTTTTCCTCCACCACTAATGATCCTCTTGCAGTTCCTGGTGCCAGCGATGGCCGTCACACCCGTGTTGTGCGCATCGTGAATGATGAGGACGAGGCGACCGCTCTCCGGTGCGAACACACGAACCTTACCATCGTTCCATGCTGGAAGAGAGCGAAATCTATTTTCAGCAGCCACTTATTCACACAAAAAAAATGGCAATGCAGCAGCATCTCTGGGATTTGAACCACATCTCCCACTGATTCGCACCACTGATGATGCTGTGGCCATCACTCATGAAGTCCAGGGCGTTGCAGGTCATGTTGGGTACCGTGATGCGGAGCAGCTCTTTGGGTTTGTCTATGTGCCACACCCTGATATCCTCCTCAGAGCAGGTTGCAAATAATTCTGATGTCCCACTAGAAAAAAAATATCCACAGAAAGATATGAACAATAACTGACCTCCACCAAATACAGTTTCTTTTGGGTTAATGAAGCGTGAGTGTGTCGCCCTCTAGTGGGTTAAAGTAGGTACTGGCACCATGTATTATTACTTCATGAGTCGAGCCCACGCAGACCCAACTTTAAGGTGGGCTTGATTCGTTACTCTGCCAATGCAGTTTGGTGGAAGATACAAAAAAACGTTTGGCATATTTCCCACTTCTTAAACCTGAAGCGTATAACAAGGAGTGACGCTTACAAACAGATGGCCACGTCTTTGACAGCGCTGCGGTGGCTGCTGGAAATGAGCTCAGCTCTGAAGTCCTCGCTTCTGAAGCCGTACATCTGAGCAGCTTCTGTGCCAACAAAGAACTGCTGGCCTTCTCCACTGAGGGCTATGGAGGTCACCGCTTTCTCCAGCTGGGCCTCCCTGAGGGGAAAAGGGGATGTGGGCAGAGAACTCTTTCTTTTTCAAAGCTGTGCAAAACTGCAAACCTATTATAATAATAAGTTTATCTGAAAACAGGGATAGAACACATTAATAACATGACTGTAAATGTGCCAGACTTAGCCAAGAGGCTATTTTTCATCTGTAGTCCCTATTTGTGATTAACAACTCGCCCATAGGAGAGAAGGAGAGAAGGAGATCGTGATGTGATTTCTACTTCCTGTATAGTGCACTAACTAGGAGTGTCTGAACGTTAAGTGAGGATGGCTGCACCCTTTTAAGTGCACTCAATGTGTCCTTTAACGCACTGTGAAAAGCAGCGTGCAACCGTAGCTCTCTAACCAGGCAATATATCCCATCATCCTTTGCAATCACGTGTAAAAAGCTAGACATCGTAGTAGATCAAGCATGATGCTGTGGTTAATAGTGTTGTGATGCTGTGTCAGAACCTACTTTAGAGCTTGGAAGCTGCTCGCAGAGCACAGCATCAATTTGCCGCAGCCAGAACCAACGAGCAGGTGTCCGCCCTTCAGTGTCCTCAAAGCGCTGACGCTCTGACCAGAACAAGATGGCAACATTAGCGTCCCCACTCAGAGGTCAAAGGTTACACGAACGTGCAGCAGAACCCACCCTGCTGTGTTTAGCCGAAAAGCGCTTTGGACCGTAGTCGCTCAGCCGCCGAGTCTTCAGGTTGAACTTCATGATGTCTCCGCTGGTCGTGCCGCAGAAGACGAACTCATCGTCTTCTGAGATCTGTGGAGGAACAAACGCAGCCGCTGCAGCATCAGTGCCCCCCCCAACGGCTGCACGGCTGTGGGAGCTAACGCCTCTATACGCCCTACCTCGATACACTCCACAGCCCTCTTCAGTATACCCGTCTGACACTCTGTGGGCTGGATCTTCCTGTTCAGGGGGTCCAGCTCCCACACGCGCAGTGCTGAGCTACAACCCAAAACAGAACACAGGCTGAGCCATGAGCGCTATATTCTATAGAGAATCCCAAACACACCCTCCTCTCACCTCCCAGCTGTCACGAAGAGGTTACTGTTGGTGTTGGAGTACCGCACAGTGAGGCAGGGACTGGTGCTTCGGCCCGACGCCGCGCTCCCACACACGGCCTGCCTGGTTTCCACGTTCCAGACGACGACTCTGAGGACAGAAGACGAATCTGATGGTTCGCGAGAGGGGAAATGAGGTCCAGCTTCCTCCGCGTCGGACCCTCTCACCTGCCGTCGTCCTGACCTCCGAGTGACACCAGGTACTTCTCATCAGGAGAGAAGTCCAGCGCTTCCACCTTTGCCTCATGGAGCAGCAGCTGGGCAGAACTTCTCCGTTGTGGATAATCCCAGATAATTATTACAGCCTAAATTGACATTTAAACGTGGGTGAAATGGCGGTTTATGCCGCAGCAGATATGTCTGATATGGCTAACGGTGTTTTACCTTAAAGCCCATGCAATCCACCTGTCCAGAGGCGATCAACGAGCCGCTCCTGGACACTGAAACGCATGAGACGTCGCTGGTGTGTCCCTGCAGGAGCTCCTGTCTGCCATCTTTGATGGTCCTCAAAACCACCGTGGATCCCAGAGGGTAGATCAGGTGCTCCCCGTCCGGGTGGACGCTCAGGCCCGAACGCACGGAGCCTGATTTGGATGTTTGAGACGCACAATTACCTGGAGAGCTCCGCTGAAAAGCAGAACTTGGCGCGCCCCCCTGCAGTTTCCTCACCGTTAAATCCGAAGACGGCGCGCAGTTCAACGGGGGGGAGGCCGTGCGTGTCCGCGTCCATGGTCAGTCCTCCGTGCGCGTCAGGTCGATTAATGCCGATCAAGAGGCAGGTTAAACAAAAGTTAGTCCCGATAAACAAACGTTGCCTAGCAACAGCGGCGGAGTTGGTTGGTGACGCGCGCACGCTCACGGCGCAAAACCGCCGGAGAGAAACAGGCAAAATCTTCTGTTCTGGGTCTGAAACAGCTAAGATTCGTCCCTTCGATCCTGTTTTCTTTTTTTGTGGAATAAAACATCGATTTATTGTGTTTATTATTGACGGTCTGTGGTAAAATGACGCCGTTTCTCTGGATAAAGACCAACACATATTCCCAGTTCGATGTCCCCTGTCGGTTTAATTCTGGTGTTTTCCATCTTTCCAGGAGGAACACGGTGGATTTCTGCTCACTGGTGAAGCAGCGATCCAGGTCCTTCACAAGGATGTTGGTTTTTCCCAAGTGACAGAATTCCTGAATTACTTCGTATTTTAGACTTCCAGTTGGGAGGAGCCCACTACAAGTCAAGAAAAAAAATATTTTCTAAATAAACTACCGTTAAAAAATAAAAAATGGAAGCCAGATGAACGACTGCCATGATCCTGTTTAATCAACGAAATCACTCGTCACTACGCCGTCGATGAACCTTAGAGTCTAGATTTGATGCGACTATTTTGTCAGACCAACTATTTCTTCTCAGTTTGCCAAACTCGGATCCGTGCTCGTCCCGTTTTAGACCAGCCAGCTAACACATTTTAAGGGGATCTTTTCATTTTCCTTCATGTTTCTCTTAAAAATAACAACCCAAGAAGGTGCGATGAGCTGGAGCTGGATTCAGAGCTGGATTCAGAGCTGGAATCTGCCCCAGCAGGCACTGGGTCACGCCCAGATCACCAGAGGAGCCGTGAGATCCACGCTGATCTGAACCAAGAACCTTGGCGCGGTGAGCCAACCACACTAACAAAGTCACAAAACGGTGCCAGAATATAGAAATGAATAACCGAGCAGGTGAAAGAAAGGGAAACTTCTCAACCTTTAACAAACAGCTGTAATTGTGCTCGTGAAGGCATCAGAGCTTCGGTCGGGACGAGGGAAACGTTACATCTCTTGCTGGGTTTGGAACTCTTGAGGTTTCTCTGACGTTTCCATGGCCGCGTCCTCGGACGCCTGGCTTCCAGCGTGGGTTCTGCGGTGTCTGCTAAGACAGTGGCTCCAGGAGAACCTGCGCCCGCACGTGGGGCACAGGTAGGGCTTCTCCCCCGTGTGGACGCGCCGATGCGCCTTCAGCGTCTTGCAGCGGGTGAAGTTGGCCCCGCACTCGTCGCACCTGTATTTCTCCGACTTGTTGTGGACGCTCTGCTCGTGCACCCTCATGTTCCCCAGCTGCGAGAAGCCTTTGCCGCAGACGGGGCAAAGGTGCGGCTTCTCCCCGGAGTGAATGCGCCTGTGAATCTTTAGGTCCCGGCCACAGTAGAAGCGCTTCTCGCAGACGAAACAGGCGTGCGGCCTCTCGCCCGTGTGCTTGTTCATGTGCCTTTTCAGCCCTTCCGAGCGGGAGAAGCAGCTCTCGCACACGCTGCACCGGAAAGGCTTCTCCCCCGTGTGGGAGCGGGCGTGGCGGCGCAGCTCCGAGGCCTTGAAGAAGCACATTTCGCAGCGGTCGCACCTGTGCGGCTTTTCCGGCTGCTCCTCGTGCGTCCTCTCGTGCGCCTTGCAGTGGCCCATCTCAGAGAACGCTTTCCCGCAGACGTAGCAGAAGAAGGGCTTCTCTCCGGTGTGCGTCCTCGTGTGCCGGATGAGTTTGTAGAGCTTGGAGAAGGCCTTCGTGCAGTGCGTGCACTGGTAGGGCTCCCGTGGCTTCTTGGAGTGCGTGCGCTTGTGTCTCTCTAGCCTTGAAGGTCTATTGAAGATTTTCCCACAGTCCGGACACGGATGCTTGTTGGTCTTCTTGTGCCAGTTCAGGTGTCGGTCCATCTTCTCCTGCGTCATTAAACTCTTGTCACACTGCTGACAGTGGTAAATGATCCTGGGCTCCCGGGTGTGCACCGGTTTATGCCTCTCCAGCTTCGACCGCCGGTCAAAGACTTTGCCGCAGATGTCGCACTGGTGACACGCGTCCGGATCGTTGCTTTCTTTTCGCTCCATGTCCGATGACGCACAGTCGGAGTCGGAGTCGGAGATTTCCTTTGAGAGGATTTCATCTGGACCTGGGGCAGGACATTAAAAACAGGAATTATGAAGTAAGCTAAACAATTAAAATACACATCCAAGTGACCTTTTTGTGCCCGCAGTCTCTTCAAACAGTTAAAAGAGACACAGAAGAGGAACTGGACGGGTACATCGCCGATGTGAGGACAAAGTTAATGTCTTTTAACCATTTACAGGGAACAACTTTCAGATTTAGGCTGTAAATTTAAGGTTTATGCCTCTCAAATGGTGACTGTACGAAAGTCCCACCGCTGAAGCCCAGTGATGCTGGGATGGTGGGGGACAAAAGGCGGCACTGAGACCAAGGATTACGACGACGCAGCTTGATCTTTAAGGACTAAAACCAGGTGGCCTTCACGTAGTCACCCTTAGTGGCAGCTATGTACTTTCCAGATATTAGCCCATGAATGTGAGTGATCCTAACAACTGTATCATCTCCTAACCTGTAACTCTGAAGCTTCCTATCTCAGCCCTCAATAAAATATATAAAACCCAGGTGGACGTTATAGCACCATCCTCCCTACCGCCTCCCCAGTGCCACTCTCAAATAGTGATGCTCACTTAGACCGTTGCCTTTTGGTTGCTTGGAGTCCTTTTCTTCAATGTCTGATGAAGGAGAGTCTGATTCTAATTTGAAAATGTCCTTCAAGGTTATTTTTTCTGGACCTTTTAAAGGGAACATAAAAACAATAAAAAAAATACCAATGATGTTACATGATTAAAATGAAGACCCAAGTGAGATCTTGAGGCTTAGTAACGAATTAAAAGGCAATTTCTAAGTCTAAATACTAAAGGTAGTTATACATAAACTACTCTGAATATGCAATGATGTTTGGCAAAATAATGAATCTAGTGTTCAATTTAGCATATATTAAACAAAGAAAGTATTAAATGCAAAGTAGCATCAGGACTTACTTTCGTCAGAAGACTCCGTTTTGATAGATAAAACATGTGAATCCATGACTGCAGACTCTTAAAAAAGTAAAGACAGAGCAAAAAAGAGCAACATAAACGGGAAACATCCTGAATGATATATACAGAAAACATTGATGCAGAACTATTCCGGTGACAAATCTGTAGTTCTTTTAGACCGATGCATGCAGGTTCTAATGGGTGCAGATGGCTGTAGGGCGGCTACTGATTTAATAAGTTAATATGTTGGTTCCTGTTTCTTGATTAAGTTATTATATCGATTAAATAGAAATAAAGCATTACAGCACATTTTATATGGGATGCATGAGGACACATCAGGCTAGGCAAAGTAAATTAGCGACTGCTAACATTGCATGAGCTAAATTACATCCTTGCAGAGCAGTTTAGCATGAGCAAAACTTTCGACTGGTTTATTATTATTCCTTTTATGAAAGAGCGTTATATGTATTCACCTTTACCTTTAACGTTTTACAGTTTGTTTGCTTCAAACGACTGAGCAGCATGAAATTTACCATCATGCGGGATACCCGCAAACGCAACACCAGTTCTTCTTCTTTAGTCCTAAAAGGGAGTTGCTCGACATCCGTAATTTTGTTGCCGCCCCCTTTTGGTGTGCACGTGCCATAAAGAGTTTAATGCCAAGACATTAAACTTTTTTTTAAAAAATTTAACAAGTAATGACCATGGTAGCTTTGAAGTCGATCATTTTTAATAATGATTAATAATAATAATATTAATAACATAATTAAATTCCCATGATTATTAGATACTTTAACGTGGATCGTGTCCTTTACGTACTGATGATTTTTTTTTTTTTAAAGGTGAATAAAAATCTAGATTCATTGCTAGAGTCAATTATTGCATTAATAATCAAGGTAAAAACTGATTTTTACAGAGACCCGTGGAGTTTTCAGGAATGCGCACAACATTGCAAAGCTTTTGGCACGAAAGAGGCACAACTGGCGAGGCTGGCGAGGAGAAACGTGTTAAGAAATGAATTAGTTACCAACACGTGTTATTTACTCATAACAGAATGCTACCAAATAGATCTAATTCACTACATTTCTAAAGAGATTCCCTTTAAAAGCTATTCTGCTGATTATCCGGCAGATGGCGCTGATGTGCTCTGGGAGAAAGAGGGAAGAACCGAGGCGCAAAAGACTGAACAAAGTGTTGATACGATGCTGTTATGATGCTGATTGTGAATTTAATACTATTAATATTGAGCATTGCCATTTTTGTCTCTCATTCTCATTCAGGACCAACTCAGAGAGAGTAACTTCAGCAAACCAGGGTTCAAGATTTAAGATTTAAGTGTTTTATTGATCCCCACAGGCAAATTAACTTGAGACAAGATGACAGAGAGTGTAAAAATAGACAGATAAAATACACATAAAATATACATAAAACACATGGTTGCATGAGCTGTGTGTCTGATAAGCAAGGTCATTGGTTTAATCACAGGTGGAATGGTATATTTTAATGGCTGTGGGGACAAACGACCTTTTGAGCTCCGCTCTGCGGCGCAGTGACAGGAGCTGTTGGCTGAAGCTGCGTTCCTGCCCAGCCAGGACGGGATGAAAGTCTAGAACGCTCCGCACCGTCCCCAGAGTCTAGATGCACAAGAATGTAACAGACACAACTTTTCATGACAAATCGACAGTTGAAAAACCACAAGAAAAAGATGTCGTCCATCTTTGGTTCAAGCTTGAATGTTCCTGAACGCACCAGAGCTGTTCCTGAACGCACCAGAGCTGTTCCTGAACGCACCAGAGCTGTTCCTGAACGCACCAGAGCTGTTCCTGAACGCACCAGAGCTGTTCCTGAACGCACCAGAGCTGTTCAGCATCACCTCTGAACTGGTCCTCAGGTCATGCCTGACCTCCGCCAGAACTCTTTTACTGGAATTATTGTTGCTGAATTTCAGGTTTGGTTGTATATCAGCTGGTCAACATGCTGTTTTACCATAAAGGTCCTATTTTCATCCTGAAGAGGAGCTTTTAGAAGATTTTAATGGTTTAAATGTTGAACAGCACTCTATTGCATGTCTGTTAGAAACATATAAAAAAAATTAATACAACTGCTTAAGCGGCTGATAATTGAACACGATCTTCTGACTTATTTTTCAGCACAATTATTTTGCTTCTCTGCTCAATTCCCCTTTCATTTTCACTATTTTATGAGCGATGTTGTGTCACTATCTGATTATATTCTGTGGACGAGCAGCAGACACATGAAGTGTCTTGTTTCCACCGCCTGGGACGAACAGAGGACACGGCTCACTGCGCAGGTGTTCTGCGAGCGCCCACAAGGTGGCGCTGTTGCGCACAACAGGTCAGGTACCGTTGACTGCACGACGGCCGTCACGGAGAGCGGACGCGTCCCAACAGCACTTCTTTTACGTGCACGGAGGTTTAAAACACAGCTCGCTGGACCGGAAACCCGAGCTCTCTTAAAAATATGTAAAATATGCGAGATTAGGACTTTTATCATCATGACCAGGAATGTCTGAATACATTTGATGGTGGGAATTTTACGCATTCATATGACTTACAAATGCGTCATCCTGTGCTGCGTTTACATTCACAACATACATGTGATGCCGCATCACAACTTAAAAAAAATCTACGTATATATTTATAAAAAGTTTAAATCTTATTACGCAATTTATGTGGCTGGAATTTAAAAGTAACCAAGACATGGAATTAATAAACGCACGACTTGAGTTATTTTGCACGATGGGGGGAGAAAAACCTGGCGCAATGGTGCCTTTACTGAACCCTACTTTGTTAACAGTTTTGGTTTTATGCCTTTTTTGTATCAGGTGTTACTTGGATGAAAGTGCGCGCTGAGAGCAGCCAATCATCGCGCTCGTCTGCGTTCTCTTCCTCCTGCGGCAACGCGCGTCGCGCCGCCAGTGGATGTCGTTGTTCCGCCTGCTTGTCATTCCCGCAAGACAAACTGGCAGCAGAGAGGGAGAGAGAGAGACAAGGAGAGGGGGAAAGAGAGTGGGAGAGGGAGTGAGTGAGGCTATAAGGACACTTGAGACTCTTAAAATCCAGCCGCTCCTCTCGTTTTACGCAGGAGATTTGAAGCAACAAACAAGAAAAGAGGAGCGCGTTGACTGACGCCCGCACACAGAGAAAACAGACCCAACACCGTTTCAAACTCACCTCAGGTAAAGTGGAATTTGTTTTGGTAAAACCAGACATGGATGCGACGTGACCCGCTGTTACTGTCGTGTCAGGGCCGCGTAGCCTTGCGCGCACGTTTGGGGAAAAGATGGCAACTTAACTCTCTCCTCTCGTAACTCTTGCCACTTTCTCCCGCAGCGACAGACACACTTGAGGAGCGACCATGATGAGGGCTGTGGATCTGCTGCCCTTTGCGCTGCTCGCGGCGTCCCTGACGTGCCGGAGCGCGCTGGGTGGATACGGGATGGGCATGTTCGCCGCGCAGACCTCTCCCCCGGACCCCTGCTACGACGAGCACGGTAACCCGCGGCGATGCATCCCCGATTTTGTCAACGCCGCGTTCGGAAAGGAGGTGAAGGTGTCGAGTACGTGCGGCAAAACGCCCAGCCGCTACTGCGAGGCGACGTCGGCGGAGAAAGGAGAGGAGAGGAGCAGGAACTGCCACACGTGCGACGCCTCGGATCCCAAAAAATACCACCCACCGGCGTACCTGACGGATCTGAACAACCCGCACAACCTCACCTGCTGGCAGTCGGAAAACTTCATCCAGTACCCGCAAAACGTCACGATGACTTTGTCGCTGGGGAAGAAGTTCGAAGTCACTTACGTGAGTTTGCAGTTCTGCTCGCCCCGACCGGAATCCATGGTCATTTACAAATCCATGGATTACGGCAAAACCTGGGTGCCCTTTCAGCTGTATTCCACCCAGTGCAGGAAGATGTACAACAGGCCCAACAGGGCCGTCATCACCAAGCAGAACGAGCAGGAGGCCGTGTGCACGGACTCCCACACCGACATGTACCCTCTGACCGGCGGGCTCATCGCCTTCAGCACGCTGGACGGCAGACCCTCCGCGCACGACTTTGACAATTCCCCGGTCCTCCAGGACTGGGTGACGGCTACCGACATTAAAGTCATCTTCAGCCGGCTGCACACTTTTGGAGACGAGAACGAGGACGACTCGGAACTGGCGCGGGAGTCTTACTTTTACGCCGTGTCCGACCTGCAAGTCGGCGGGAGATGCAAGTGCAACGGACACGCGTCCCGGTGCGTTAAAGACCGGGACGGGGGTCTGGTGTGCGAGTGCAAGCACAACACCGCCGGGCCGGAGTGCGACAGGTGCAAGCCTTTCCACTACGACAGACCGTGGCAGAGGGCGACAGCCAGGGAGGCCAACGAGTGCGTCGGTAAGTGCATCGATCCTCCATCCGGTGTGAGCCGTGCACGCTGCTGAAGCTGCTGCACAAGCGCTTCACGGTGAAATACAAACCTTTAAAAAGCGGAAACACAAAACCCACAAATCAGCTCTCATTCGAGAATTAAAAAAGAGATCAATCCGCATAAATAAAAAAAGATTTCCATCAATATAATAATGATAATTACAACAAAAGATTTCTTTCGGTTCTTTAAAGGAGACCACAGTAAGTAAATATTGCTCCGCGCATTGTGCGCGTCACCACAGTAGAATTATGCTTCAATCCTAAAATATCATTTTAAACGCGCCTCAAACTGGACCGAAGAGCCCGAACATTTGCTCCACAAACCCACCGCCGTTTGGGGGGGAAAGCTACATTTGTTCAAGCAACAGAATCAGAAAAAATTCCAGAATTCCAGAAAAATTCCCAATAAAATCTACGCATTTTTATGATCCACACGACTGTCAATGGTTTTCCAAAATCGTGTTTGTTTAATTGTCTTATTATTTTGCCGAGTCACGTGGTTGACTTCGACAATCATTCCAGTTTGCTTTTTTTCCCCCACAATTAATCCCGTTACACAATTTACTCACGCCGAACTTTATCAAAGGACAAAAAAAAAAAGAAAAAAACGCGATTAAGCAGATTAAATGCGGTATTATATGACACACAAAGCTATTGTAAACAGAAGGCAGGTGTCAGGAGGGGAAGAAAGAGGCGATGCTATCGGGATTTTCTGAGAACCAGCATGTTTTATCAGCTGCTGCGAGATTAAAGAGTTCACAGTTGCAGTTTAGTTTCAGGAGTCGGGTCCCGTTACAACCTGGCACGGACGCGCAAAGGTCCAGATTCCCCGAACGATCCCGGACCTTGTGTCCATGTTTCTGTTAGATGAGCAATAAAAAAAGAACCCCCCAAAACCCCCCCAAAACCCCAAAACGCAGCGTGGACGAGCAGAGCGCGGTTTAAATTGCCATTTTTGAGGGGGGGGGGGGGGGGGATGGGGGTAAATGGTGTCTCTCCGGAGCGCCACGGTTGGTTTGGTTCTCCAGATGATGAGTTCTGTGAGGATGAGGAGGATGAGGAAGATGAGGAAGATGAGGAGGATGAGGAGGATGAGGAAGATGAGGAGGATGAGGAGGATGAGGAGGGGGAATCCGGGCAGGTATGCAGCACACTGGGACACCCCAACACAACCTCATTTCTTCTCTCTTAACGAGTGGGAAAACTTCCTGAAGGAAAGTAGCAGAAATCCCGCGAGTTTACGCTTTTTCCTCTCTTTTTTAAAATAAATAAATAAATAAAAAAAGAATATATACGCGTGGGAGAAGTATTTGTGCAGCTTTTTAAAATATTTATGCAATATACAATGGCGATGGTTTTAATTTTGACCAGCAAAAAAAATAAGCCAAATGTAAAAAAAAACAAAACAACTAAATACATAAAATAAAATCATGACAATATTTACAAAAGAGTTTCAATGAGATGCTGAAATTATAGATCCAAACAAAACCACCCGAGTTTAAAGCATCAGGGTAATTGGGTCTATTGTGTGTGTGTGTGTGTGTGTGTGTGTGTGTGTGTGTGTGTGTGACTGACCCTGAGGAGAAGCGGGAATCACACCTCTGAACTCATGCAGATGTAATTATTGCAAAAGCTCGGGGAAGGAGAAAAGAAAGAAAGAAAGAAAGAAAGAAAGAAAGAAAGAAAGAAAGAAAGAAAAGTGGGATTTTGAAGGGCACTCTGCTGATTGGCTGTATCCCGGATGCTGACGGTCTCCCGTGCACATCGATCCGTGCGGGCCTCCGGCTGCAGAGGGAAATCTAATAAATCCCACGTCAGCGGCGAGGTGACAGAGAGGCTCAGTGGGGAGCAAATGTGGAGGAATGGAGGTAAAGCAGCCGTGCGGAGATCCGGCGATCCCGGAGAGGCTGGGGAAAAGGTTTACAGGACACGTTGGGCTGGAATGACGGCTCGAAGGCATGTGGACGGAGGGGAGTTGGGCCCCGGGGGGGGGAGCTGGGTCGGAGGGAGGGGCCTGGGACGGAGCGGGACCACAATAGAAGGGAACTTCTGAGGGAGGAAGGGTCGGCTGGGCGAGACAGACGGAGCAGCACCTGCTTTGAACTTAGAATCAAAGCCGCACGTTCCCACACCATTCCGAAATTGGGAATTTCAGCTGGATTTGCTGTTTGCAAGTGGGATCTTTAGACGTTGACACCTGCTGCCTTCTGTTAAAAGAGACCTTCTGCCTGCTTCTCCTCCCTTCTTAGGCAAACGTCATGTTTCCACATGTGATCACTCGCCTTCCCAAGCCGCCATCTTTCCTCCTCAAAGGCACCGGCGGGATGCTCCGTTAATTCGTGGCCCCCGATGACAGTTCAGGGGATAAACAGACAAATTTCTGCACTTTGCACTTTCTTCTTAGCGCGTGCCGTCATTTCTGCATCCTGGCAGGCACACACACACACACACACGCACACACACACACACACACACACACACACACACACACTTGCATTCCTATCTTTCTGAGACATACCATATTATATACCATACACCCCAACATCCCAACTAACCCCCTGACCCTGACTCTAACCCCAACCTAAAATCAGTTCCAACCTCAACCATAAAATCATTTTCACCCTCAAACAATCCTTTGAAGATGTGGGGCAAAATGGCCTCACTTTGGTGGTAGAATAATGACACACACACACACACTTGAGCTGCATGTTGAAACATAGGGGACGTCTCTCTCTCCCACTCTCTCTCTGTCTCTTTAGGAATCTATTTCGGCACAGGTCTTATCAGTGTTTATGGCTCTTTTTGTAAACCGCTGCAAAAATAAGTCTCTCACGGCCCAGACGAGGAGCTCAGCCCACTGGTTTAGATTTTCAGACCTGTTATATGTCTCAGACAGACAGAAACGTGGCCGCTGAGCCAGCTCGTACTGTAAGCAAGGCTGACGGTACGGTATATCAAGTGCTGGGACTAAACACAAGACAGTCGCATGCAAGCACCCACCCACACGTGCACACACAGACACACACACACACACAGATACTGGATCTGCAATATCTGTGCTGAGCCACTGAGAAGTTTCTCCCCCTTGTCTGGCTGTTTGTCTGAGTAATGTTGTGGCTGATTCCAAGTAAGAGACAACATCTAAAGCTCTGGTGTGTCTGAGTCGGTGAGTGCAATTAAGGCTGCACACTCGCATTACCGCTGCAGTTGTGATGCGGGGAAAAGCACGTCAGGGGCAAGTGTGTGTGAAGCACAAAAATGGATGATGGTTCACACACCTTTGGTGTCTTATGCTGACCTTTGTGGAATACAGAGATGCCAAGTTGTAAAGAGCATGAAATCCTCCCAGTAGATGTTCACAGAGACCCTGGACGCGGTTCAGGTTCGGTCCGTGCCCCCGTGGCGTGCGCTTTTGTGTGGACTCATGACGGGGTTGTTGACAGGATATAAATTGTGCTCTTGAACCAGGAAAACAGGCCGGCGAACGCTCGCAGAATTTACGAGGCAGCCTCGGTTGGAAGGAAGACAGAGTGGATCTATTCTGGTTCTCAGCCTGATTACTTGGAACTCCGGCTGGTCCAAAATAGCAGATCATTTATATTTAAAGAAAATGATTTAATAAAGCAATTAGATAACTTTTAGACGGACGCTGGATCCCGAAACCATTCAGTCCCTGATCCCAGGTCGTGAATTAGCCATAAATTAGACTCAAATGGTAGCGACAGATGTTGCAAATAATGTCGAAACATTTTCTATTTTGAAACGCGGATGATCTTGAAGCTATTAACGTTTGGCAGCAGCTCCTTTGAGCTGGAATTTTGGAGCTAGCCGTTGCGCGTCATGAGGCCTGTTTAAGAATTCAGACCTTTTCAATTGAATTCCGGTTTTCCCAGAGATAATCGCCGCTGACGGGACTTTGGTGAGCGGAAAAGCTGTTGCGTTTCTGGGTAACAGGTGAAACGCGAGGGCGATATTCTTCACATCCCGGTCGGCAAAGCTCGGATGCGTCCACTTGTCAGGAGGAGAAAAAAGCCCCTCCTGAAAGCTCGCCGCCTCCGTGACTCTTGCTGAAATCTATCTCCTTTTCTGCCGCTGTGGGATAGTTTCACTGGTTTGGCTAAAACCCTTAATGCAACACAGACCCTTCTCACAGCGTGAGCCCACATTTTTTTATCCAGAGGCTGCACGCACACCCGCGCCAAAAAAAAAAAAGGAAACTCTTGTTTTTGCTGTTGATGTAAAGCCATATTGAATTAGCCCTCGCACACTTCCTCCTGTCGTTCTCGCTCGCCGAGGGTTCCTGGTTTATCACAACGTTAAACGGGACCAGAAAGTCGGTTTGACAACGCCGTTATTAAAAGAGTCGTCTCATTAGACCTGATCAGAAACATTGCTGCCGCATGTGTTTTGAATTTCAAATGCTAACATGCTAATGAGATCCAAGCAGATCATTTCTCACTCTTTTGACAAACGCTGTGAAACTCCGGGAAAACTTAATCTGATTTATCTTGTACAAACTGCAACGTGGGATCTTTTTACAGTGACGAAAGCTGGTTCGGTATTTTCCTTGGCCGCTACGTCGACAGTCTGGTCACTACCAATCGCCCGAGGTGCGAAATGTTAAACCAGCAATTTCACCAAATCAGAGCGCTGAAACCTGGAGAAGCTGCTGCCTAAACATCTGTGAAAAGCACAGCCATTTTTCAGGCGGAGTTTGAAGGACGGGAATTTCTCACGCACACAAAGACACCTATTAATTCTTCGGGTTTTTCTTAGCTAGCCAATGCAGCAAGTGTACGTCTGCTTCTGGACATGTGATTGTTTCTGAGAGAAGCTTAAATACTGTGCAAGCCGTTCTCTCCTCCCGCCAGTTTTTATGTGGCGACTGTCCTCGACCCGAGGAATTATGGGAAGAAAGTCTGGGAAGACGCCTCTCAATGAAGTACTTGTTGGCCTGCTGGTGTAATGAAGGCTCATCTTAGCTGAAGCGGCTAGTGATTAACGGTGTTCGAAAATCCGTAATAATATCGGCACGTTCGCACATTAGACGCAGGAGCGTCGGCGCAGCTGTCGACATCACGGAGTCGCACCGCTGGCGTTTGAGGCCCCGCGCTCGAGATTTTTGGAATATGCGATAAAGGAAAACGCCGGTGCTCTTGTTTATTTCGTTTTGATCCAACAGCTGGACACAATCTGCTCATAAACAATGCTGAAGTAGACGGGCACTCGCTGGCAGTGCTGGAACGCAGAGCCGGGGCCCGTAATGAGGCCGGTGAGTAATGCTGCAGCTTCTCCCAGGGATTTACATCAGGAACCGTGCAACCAAAGTCCTGATCGGGGGAAAACTAAAAAGGAATAAAATCCCGCGTAGAGACTCAACTAGGAGCAGCCCGCTCAGATTTCAGGTGTCCACCAGGGCCGCGAAGCAGCCTTACGGTTCCGGCTTGGTGGGCCGTTTCATTCTAGCGTGTTTTTAGCATGTAGCAGAGGTTCAACTGCGCCCTTCAAATGTGCCGGTTTCCTTATTTATTTTCTCTGCTGCGGCCGTCGGCCAGGTTTGCACCCGGATCCCACATGCACTCAGATAACATCACATTCTGAATCTGTCTGGGCCACGTGTTCCTTCACTTTTGCAGCGGCATAGGCGCAACCCTGACCTGGACGGCATCCGATTGGTGCCAGTAGGCGTGCACCGTCCAGTCGGTCTGGCCAGTTTGAGCACGTAGCGCACATTGAAAGCTGTTTAAAAAAATAAAAAATCCTCCGTGAGGCACGCAGCCTCAAATGAACACAAGTTGGACAGATGCAGAGATAGAGGCGGCTGCATGCGCGTGGAAGCGTTATCTGCGTTTGTTTTCGACAGGGACGGAGCTACAAGCGTGTCTCGCGTTACAGGACGTAGCTGTGCCTGGACCTGTGCGAACGCCGCGATCCTACGGCATCACGAGGCCTCGTACGCAATATGATGCTGGACTCTGAACGGAAGAGGAAACCAACGTCTCTATCTATGCTAATATTAGACACTTATCTGCTGTTATAGAGCGAGATGCTGCCCCTCTTGTTTATTGGAAAATCTGATGGAGCGAATGGGCCACCGAGCGGAGGCAGGCACCGAGCGTGCACGGCCCCGCCGGGTGCAGGCGCACGCTCGCACAGCGCCGCTATGATCCCAATATACAAAGCAGCCTCACTTGTTAACAGACGGTCGTAAAGAGGCCAGTAAAAAGCAGCGAGCGGCTGCCTGTGAGAGCCGATCCGCAGCCTGCGGCCAGCGGCGCTTTAGAGGATCACTGATGACCTCAGAGGCTGTGTGTGGCAGCGGGTTACTGAACGGTTACCAAGAAGAGGCCAAAGCATTTGCAGCCAAAGCATGTAATGTGGACTAGAAGACACACACACAAAAAAAAGAGAGCCAGAAAGAAAGGAGGGGGAGATTGTTCTCTCGCGCTGCGCCTTCGGCAGGACGCCGCCGCGATTAGCGGATACATTATTAATGAGATGACTTTCAATGTAAAATCATTACAAGCCGCGTTTCTACTTTCAGGTGGAAACGGGCGGCGGAGCTGGGGCAGCATGTGTTGCTGCAATTATCCAAATCTGTTCACACTTAAAAATAAAAGCCTTGGCACGGCTTGTTACAACTCCTCCAAAATCTCCCTGTAGCTGCTCGGCCTGCGAGTGCATCGACAACAGCAATAAAAGAACACTTGCTCGAGTGTGTGCGTGTGTGTAAGTGAGCAACAGAGAGAAGAAGAAAAAGAGAAGGAAACTTTTGTTTTTACAGCAGCTTAGCAATTGATGCAAGGTGAAAGTTCTGGCAGAATCCGCCCTGGAAACGGGCGCCGACAGGACCGACTAGCACAAGCATGAATGCATTCGGGATCATGGCCGTTAATACGCGCAGCTATACGTGATTAATAATCGCCACAAATTGACGGCCTACCTTGAGGCGAGGAGCGCCCTCTACTGTTTGTGTAGCGCCCACGAACGCCAGCGGGAGCCTGGTTGGAGGTGCAGGTCACCAAACTGATACCTTGAAAAACCTGAAAACCCAACCAAATAAAAGCAAACAGGTGATAAATCTCACTTAATTTCAGCAAAAAAAACAATTTGACATTTTCTGTATCACCCCCCCCCCCACACACACACACACACTCAAACAACAGGTTAAACAGAGTCAAATCATTTTTGCTTTAATGCGTCAAACATGGTCACACACTGCCAGGAGAATTCTTTGTGTGTGTGTGTGTGTGTGTGTGTGTGTGTGTGTGTGTGTGTGTGTGTGTGTGTGTGTGTTAGCCAACAGCTCATTCATCACCAACATCTTCTTCTTTCCCATATAAGTCATGGCACAGGCTGTGCCTGCTTGTGTGTGTGTGTGTGTGTGGGCCGCCGCTCCGCTGCAAAAACGCAGCCACACAGGCAGCGGAGCGGCGGCCGCCGGCGTCCTGCCGTCCTCCCGGGGGACGGCGGCGCGCGGCGCCACCCTCAGCTGGTAAATCAGGCTGTTTTTACGCAGGCGACGCGTTGACACGCTTGCACAAGGGGAGCTCAGTCAGCAGAGGTCAGCACAAAATCGAGATTTACAGTGTTTGAAGGGGGAAGAAGCGGGTCCGTAAACACCTCCTGGTGAGAAGTGAAGCGGTTGTTGTTGCAGGACGAGCGGGGAGACGGATCCCAGATCATCACCGGCGATTTCCTGCGAGATGTTTGGGAAATCTGGGCTACTTTGTGGGTCTTGGGGCGTGTGGAATGTATTCTTTTGGGAGGCTGCCTGCGGGCTGAGTTTGCCGGGTCATCTCAATTTGCCAGGGGTGATCCTGGGTTAATCCATCACTCATTAGCTCTCAGAGATAAGACACTCATGGGAAGGGGGGGCGGGGGAGGGGGGGTTCAGGGGAGGGGGGAGAGGACTGCAGGTCCACACTTTCTCTGCGGGTCTGAATGCACTGAATGGTCTCGCCTGCCTTCATTGAAGGGATGGTTGCATCAGTGGGGATAAAAAGCACTGCTTCTCTCCCTTTCTCGCCGTCCCAGCCCCCCCCACCCTTAGCCGACCCTGCTGTCTCTGGGACAATGAACAAGCTCGGTGCCGGGGCTTCTTCTCTGACGCGCGTGCACGTGTGTGTGTGTGTGTGTGTGTGTTTAGTGTGTGTGTTTCTTGACAAATTGTCAGCTTCCCGTTTGAATCTCCTTTCTGCTTCTCATATTAAAAGTCCCATCTGACCCGAGGATGGGAAGGCAAACAAATGGGCCCGATTATAAGAGCTTTGATAAGGAAATTGTAAGGAAATTGAGTCATTAAAGGCAATATTTACATTATGAGATGATCGTTCCTGGCAAAAATTCATTTCCAAATGGGGCCCCCGTATGTTTTCGCTGAAGTTAGAATCCAGGCCTGGATGAGACCGGGAGAAAAAGTTGAACTTGTCTTTGGTTTGCTCCGTGGTGAACCCCCCAGAGACGCTCACAGATATTGCAATGATTATGCCCCAGATGTCTGCAGATATCCAGATGTCTTTCTGATGATAAACCAGAGCCTGGAGAATCCATCTCAGTCCCCAGGTTCCCCGGTTGAAGCCCCCCCACCCCCGCCTCCCTTGTTTCTGCTGTGTTTTACTACTTGTATTTTCTCCTGTGCGGCCGAGACGGATGGTTGGCCGGAGATGAAAGTTGAGGCGGAGCTCGGGGGACAACTGACAGGAGATGGATTGGCCGTCTCCCGGGGTCTCTGAAGAAGTCAGGGGATGGAGACACGGGGGCCAGCCAGGCGAGAACGCTCATGTCCTCTGCCCCGTCTTTCTCCTGATCAGGCAGGGAGCCGTAGGCAGCCCCAGCTCTTGTCCCGTCCTTAATTTCCATCCTCTTTTAAAGCTCATAGCGTAGAGACGGACGGGGGCCTGGGTGGCTGGTGCTGGAGCAGATCAGATAGAGGCCCCTCATTAACTGAGAGCAGAAATAAAATATTAGCTAAGTTAAAGGAGCTCCAGTTAAAGTTTGAAAAAAAAGCTTTATGGTTCGAGTCACCTATCCCAACCAGTGCGTTTACCTCAACCAGTTGTCTAAGCTATGGAAAATAATTGGACTTTGATCCAACCAATCAACACTGACATCCAAACACAGGTAACGAAGCCGGCGGTCTCGCGTCAGCCGCCGTTTGGTCATCCAGGAAATCTCGAGCCCCACTTAAAAAAGAAAGAAAGAAAAAAAAAAGCTATTGGGTTTCTGTGAACCGTCTCCATAGTATCGAGCCGCTGGAAATGAAGTGAACTCAGAGCCCCAATAACAAACAAGGTCAGCGGAAAAATAAAGAGAGAGGCGACGATAGAGAGACTCAAGAAGGAGGAGAGCGAGACTTAAGGAAAGGAATAACAGTGGCCGGTGTTTGGGTTGCCGCTCGGGCCAGTGACCTCATCGGAAATGACATTTCTCTCGCCAACACACGGCGCTACAGTGGGCACGTCGAGGCTGTGCACGCGCCAGGCCGGGATAGAGGCAGATTTCTCCCTCCTGCCCCCACATTTATCAGCTGCAAGATGTGAACATGCAAAACCTGCAACAAGAGGCCGAACTTTTTACTGGAGCCATTTTATTAGATTAGTTTAAGTGGCCTATTTGATAATTATAGTCAATTTTCCAAACCTGCTTCAGAGCACAATCACCCTGTTGCCAGAGCAAATATCAGGAAATATCTACAGAATCAATAACACATTGGGGGATGGGGGGGGGGGGGGGGGGGGGGGGGTAATAATTGCAGTATTTAAACCTGAGCTCCACATTGTGGCCTCCTTTCCTCACTTAAAAAGCTGCAGGTCGGGGGAAACGTGACGCTAAATCAGAACCTCTGGCTTTAAAGTCTCAGCTGTAAACATAAGGTGGAAATGCATGAACGCCGATGACGTTGATCCCGGCAGAAGTGGCGCCAAAGGCGGGGGTCATCGGTCCGAAACCTCCAAATTCAACCCGGATTTAACTGATGGATTTTTTGCATTGGCGCCAAACCCAAAGACGGCTTTTACAATTTGAGCTCTTGTGTGTTTTGTTGGCACGTTTGATCCAAACGCCAAACCGAGGAGCCTCCGACACCTTGCCCACAACGTACCCCCCCCCCCCCCCCGTTATCTCTGTAAATAAGAGAGGGGGCATCAGTGGATCCTACACGTTGCTCTCTTCCCTACTCAGAAACAGTTTTCCTTCCGACTCTTATCTTACAACAACTATTACCTGCTGCCAAATGCTTCCTGGGGTAAATTCTACTTTCCTTGGACCCTGTCAGCTGTTTGCTTGGTCTGGCACGGACCAGTCCTCCCCTTCGCTAACCGCTTTCTACTGATGGCGAAATCCCAATCGGGTTTTGGGTTTCCGAGCAGAAAGCGCTCCTCTTTCTTCTCCTCCTCCTTCCTGCCGACGTCCCATTCAGTTACAGGCGATGCTGCGATTTTTGTTGCTGCATTTGAAGGGAAAGACGAGCTACCGCTAAGGAAGCGGCGTGCAAACAGGGGGATGTATGTAACGCATATCGATGTATCAGAGCTTGCTTGGGGCCAACTTGGAGGCAGAGCACACGTGTAAATGTGGTTCTGGAGCTGGTACAGTATAAACCTCTCCGTTCCATCACTGTCAGACATAATCTGCATCGACCCGGAGCAGCGGCTGCACCACACTGAGCAGACGATGAATGCTCGGCTCTTTTTGAACGCACATTTTTTGGACCGCGTCTGCAATATTCTCGCCAAACACCTCTTTTTTTAACTCACGCTAATAATCCCTGTCGTTGTCAAAACGTAAATTTCCAATTAAGGATGCAAAGAAAGGCGGAAAGAGGACGGAATGCGCTGCCGTGTACGGTTTTCCGCACGGTCGCAGTAGAGCTACAGGTTGTATTTCTGCCATGTGGAAGGTGATTTACTGTAGAAAGTAAAAGCAGATGAGGAGGAGGATCTAAATTTAACTCTGAAGATGTGATTTATTTTCACACTGTTCCTGATGGTCTTGGATTATGACTCACACTAGCTGCGACGGACGCGCAGCTTCGTACTTTCTTCCGTAGCGTCGATGCGTAAGCACGTGTGCCCTCTCGCCTCGTTTCTGTTCTTCTGAACATTCTCAGGCGTTCTGCGCCATTTGGCCTCTCCGCTCTCTGGCACCAACGGTGCATGTGCTCTCCCTTTAGCGTTACGAATGAAAACATATTTATGCGAGGGCCGTCGTTAAAATAAACCTTCTCAGCGAGGCTGGGATTGTGATTAAGTCACAAAAGTGCCGATTATTGCCTGATGATTTGTCATCCATCATCCTGTCGCCCGCCGGTGTCCTCTGTCCGTCAGAGATTCCTCACCGACCTGCAGGTTGTTAGTCACGCTTCCCCGGGGCCCTGTCACGTGCGACGGTCTCGTTTATCGGGATCAGCTTTTTCCATCGCGGCCTGGCAAAGTGGAGTTTCTTTGTGAGCTCATCACTCAGCGTGCAGTTGCACCCTCTGCTGCCTCCCCCCCCCCCCAAGAAAAAAGGCCTGAGCTGTGACAGATGTGACGGCTGCTGCTGGCTTTACACTTCATTTAAGACCGAAACATCAGGGGACGTAAAAGAATACAGCCTGGGCGGAGGAAACACTGGCTGCTAGGCAACAGATTAATAAGGTCTCATGACCCATCATCTGAATCCAATACCAGATCAATGAGTAGAGTTTGGAGTAAATCAAACATCACAATCTTTCCATGAGTAAATGGAAATGTTTATGGGCAACAGTGTGTTTTTTTTTCTTTCCGGCGCCTACTTCAAATTCTCTTTTTGTCGCAAAAAAGAGAAAAAACAACGGCCATTAAGCGTAAATTGCGAAGTAATCAGATTGTTTTAGTAGCCGCATGCACGTTGAAAGGTAATAATAGAAATCCCCCCCCCACCCACTCATCCAGGCCCTCCCCATCAGGTGGAAGCCGTCTTCATGGCTTATAAATTTTATAGATAATTAGCCTCAAAGGTCGGAGCAGCACTCACTAATGACATCTGCAGGCAGCGAAGGCCGGGCTTTCCTCGGAAAGAAGAGAAAAGCGAGAGGAGGAGGAGGGGGAGGGTCATTTCTAGGGAGCGGTAACTTAGTAATGGGGACGTGACAAAGGAATGTAGGGGGTGCATATGAAGGTCAAAGGTTTCCCACCTGCTTAGCGCCGCTGTGGTGTTGTGGTTGCTAATGAGCCTGCAATAGCGACAGAATGGAGCAGAGCTTCAATGTGGCGTTCACATCCAGGGGAGGCGAAGCTGCTGTGGAGAGGCTGTTCCACCTGACGGAGGACACGGATGACATCATCAGACCGTAAACGTGGGCCGTTGAGTGCGTCTGATAGGCAGCTACATTTGAACAGAGAGAGAGATGGATAAAAAATTAAGTAACAAACAAAAAAAGGAGGCCAAAACCAGAATTTCAGGGGTTCATCTGTTCTTCAACTGGACTCTCCCTTTGATAGAAACTAGGAGAAACAAAAATAAAGCCAGACGGAGCAGGGATATCCAGTGTCTCCCTCTTTCTTTAGCGTAATCACCCGAAAGGAAACACTGGCCACCTTTTCCTGCCTTCAGGGTCAAATGAACTCGCTTAATCTTCAAACACGGCTTATTGTCTCAGCTCAGCGCCGCCAATCACCGCCGGCCGGGGCGCATTCTGGAATAACGCAGCGATCGGAAGGACGCCCGGTGGAATCTGTCTGAATCCCAGTTCCGGGCGAGCGTGAGCCCTGCCTCGTCGTCTGACCGCCTCGGCCCGTCCCCGTTGGCCTCGGGGGCCAGCGACGCACGAGACGACCTGCCAGGAGTTATGTGAACCCAAACAACCAGGACCTGCTGGTGTCATAGAAACCAAACTCAGAGCGTAAACAGACCGGAGGTGATGTTTGCTAGGAGCTCTTGTTTCGGGCAGCTTTTGTGGAGCCGGGTCCGCTTCGAATGTGCGTCTTCTCTGTGAACGCCGGAGCAGAGGAGACAGGTTAGGTCATGGCTGGATGAGGAACACTGTCGAGGAGCGTCTCAATGCTCGGCTTTGACAACCAGGTCAGAGACGGGGAGCCGCGCCACCGTTCCCATCCATTTCGCTATTGCTTTCCAACAACGGTCTCAGATTGTGTGGATTGACATTTTCAGATCACAGCCCAACAACGGGAAGAAACGCCGGCCGCTTGCTGGCGTGATCCGCAGACCTTTGATTAAAGCCCATATGTGAAAACACTGAGTCTTCGCGTTGAGGAAGCTGTAAAGTAATTTAGTTCCAGCCTTCATCACAGTCAGGAGGGACCTTTTGCTTTGGTGCCACTGCATCCGTTCACACACGAGGCTCATGAAGGCTGAGGTTATATGTCGCTGCCAAAGCTAGCTGAGGGTTTAAAGTGTGATAGAAACGTACAGGATGCATTCACTGTTGGACCTGTCAGGCGAACAGAGCGCGGTGCTGTTAGACTGCATTGTGTTGTCACACAGCGGAGTGTTGTTGGACAACGTTTAGGTGGCTGCTGCTCGGAGCATCAGCGGCGCTCCTAAAGCTGTCACTCCCTCACCGTATTAAGACAGCTGCTCTTAGCGAGTATTGTTCAGCGGGGAGCCGCGGGGACCTGAGGAATCTGCTTTTGTTCCCCCTAAGGGGCCATTCACTGCCACGGCCCTGAAAAGGACCTGCCAATATCTCCCTGCAGCCATGGCATTTTTATGGCATAGCTGACATATTCACAACGCACGCACGTCAGCCCCTGTGTGCCTCCAGCACGCCTTCCTTTCTTCCCGTACTGTATGTCAGCTAATCTTTTCCCATCAACCTGAATCGGAGAAGATCTTTTCCAGGCAGCGCTACTTTATCTTGTTACTCACGCAAACACTTGCACGCACAAATAAAGACAGATAGGCAAAGAGACACACCGATGCACATGCTTTCGTGCGCACACTTTTCTCCCTCACGTGCACGCGCACGCGCACACAACACCCTCATGAGCATTACTCTGAGGGAAGATCCTTGATTACTCAGCAAATGGATGCACCAGTGATCACAGGCCAGCCCTTTTACAAACTGGCCTATTATGCAGTCTCAGCGTGGGGTGGAACCCCTTCACGGGCCCAGTGTGTGTGTGTGTGTGTGTGTGTGTGTGTGTGTGAGAGAGAGTGGCTGAGACATGCTCCCATGCTGCGCTGTGCAACGAGAGGGCAGGTCAGCCATTAAATGGGCACTAATGCGGGAAATTGGAGGCCATTAGGCCCCTTTTGTTGTTGCGCCTCTGTGTTCTCTGTGTGGCAGGTTAGACTCTCGAAAAAGGCAAAGGCCTTATTAGTCCCAACATACAGGATAATATATGGACCACTTAGCTCAGCATGCAGCACTGCTGGGGCCACGGGTGCATGCGCTTGACAGACATTTGCTGCGTTTAATTCAGGCCCCAGTTCATGTTTGTGGCTGCACTATAGTTAAAGTATTTAGTTATGAATAAAGCATTTATGTCGCGTTTGAAAAGACAACATGTGCTGGCGCGTGATTGGACGAGGAGGTCAGGTGACCATCGCGGCTGCAGGAGGCCAGGCGATGGCTTCAAAATACCTCTGACCTGGTAAAAGATAAAGTCGGAAAATGCTAACTACTTCGCGCGACATTACATACAAGAAGATGACGGGAAGACGTCAAACGACGGCGTTCTGGAGTCGTGTGCCGGATTCTTCTGGAACCTATTTGCATTTTACAGTGATTCCTTCGCTCAACACTAGCCTTAGCTCTGCAGCTAATGGCTTCACGAGGGAACCCTGCAAAAGGCAAAGCAGCTCACGCGGCTCTTTAATTGCTCCAGTCAGATAATCAGCCTGTATTTTATCACCCGCAGATTTAAAGAGCGCCGTAGACTCTTCCTGCACCGGGAACTGCATAATTAGACCCAATATGAGAAGACTTGCGCGCGCATTTATGAAAGAAAGAAGAGGGGACTGAATAAACAGCTTATGTATGTATATAAAAAAGGTCAGACAAGCATACATCTGACTGAGGAACATGATGGAAATCAGCCCCTGCCACATATTTATTCTGCCTTTGATAACCCTGCAGGGTGATGAATATTCCGTGTGACTTGATCTCAAGCAGCAGGCTGAATTTCTTCTCTCCCTCGTTCCCTCATCTCTCTCTCTCTTTCTCTCTCTCTACATCTTCCCTCAAATCACTGGCATCATGGAGGGAACCGCTTGTTAGAACCGCAGCGACGCTGGAACGTAGCTGGGATTGAGTGCGGCCGCGAGCCAAAGCTCAGATCCAGTCAGGAGGCCGTGTGTGTCCACAGAGGCCCGAAGGCTGCAGCTAATTGGCCCGATAGAGAATGAATTTATCCTCCTGTAATCTCTGCAGCGGCGCCTCGTCATCCCACCTCTTTCCGCGTTCCCACTTTTTGTTGTGAATATAATTCAAAATGTGAAGGGAACGCATGAACGAGGATGCTAGCTTCGGGAAACACTCATTTCCAGCCGCTACATAAACAGCTGCCAGAGCTGACAGGTGACAGAAAAGCCCTCATAACCATAGATACAGAGCACATAAACACTTCTGTAATTTCCACTCATCGCTGACAAAATTTATTACCCACCGCGAAAAAAGGCCCCGCTGTTTTCGAAGAAACACCCATTATCGGTTTATCTCTGAGAGTGAAATTCCATCGTCCCTGACTCACATTTTCTCCACGTGGGTGTCAGTTCACCTGTCACCACAGTTATTATGAAACCGCTCCTCCCGGAGAGAACATCAACAGTGGGAATGATTGTTTGTTGTGTCTCTACGAGAAAAGCCAGACATTAAAGGAAGACGCCGCTGCCACTTTGTGCCAATGCTTGACACATGGATCCAATGCTATGCTAACATTTAGCAGCAGCAGAAGCTAAACCCATGTTGTCCTTCGCATATTAATCACAGAATTTTTAAATTTCGAGCCGTTACCGCGCTCCCAGATTCAACAGCTGAAGCACATTCCGTGGATAAAATTCATGCTCTTCCACTTGTGACGGATAATCTTCCATCTGGGCCTGTAAATTACTTAAAACACGCATGAACGTATGAGTCAAACACTAAATCACGGTACAGCCGGGGCCAAATTTCCAATCAGATCCTTGTCTTTTTAAGGAGAATTCCTTGAGCAGCAAAATCATCTGCCAAGGCTCCGAGCCTGAGAAGAACAATCTTATCTCCTGTGTCACGTGATGACACACCGAACACATTCGCCTGTGTGTGTGTGTGTGTGTGTGTGTGTGTGTGTGTGTAAAGCATGGGCCGAGGGTCGGATTCCAGCACTATCCTGGTATTTTGAAAGATAATTTCCAAAATACATCCAAAATAATACTAATTCATATGCCGAAGTCATTCTCTATAACATATGTGATTGAAATAAACACCTTTAATTTCATCTTGACCTCAAAAAAGGTCTGAAAATCTGATATTTGTGCGCGCGGCCCTTCTGTGTCTTCTTAATTTTAATGGATGTGACCGCTACAAGTGCGATCCAGCGGGTGGATTTAGCGTGAAAGCGGCAGAGATGAGTTGCTTGAGGGTCTCTTTAGAAAAAAATTAAGTCAAGGCTCAATTACCAGGCTTACGACAAGTACGGTGAACTTAACCTCAACCTCCATGCTTGAATTTTCCCTCTAATTAGGGGAGGGTAGGGGGCTTCTGCTCTGCCTGTGAGACTGAGGTCAGATGATAAAGGCTGGGAATCGCTCTGAGAAGCTAATTAGCCGACTTTCAAAAACACACCCCAACACAGCGCTGAGGCCCCTGTGTTTCCTTCTGGCAGCGAGGCCTCAGGGATCAGCTTCCTTTAAAGCTCCGATTCAGATTTGAATTTGAAAATCGAAGTCTGCTGGACGGGAAAAAAAAGAATTTTCCCATACCTTTATCTTAATTAATTACATTTCTTTACTTGAAAGGTATAGTTTGGCCATGGGAGGTTCACAGTTGACCACTCTCACACACACACACCTGCCCTAAAACAGGTGGAACACAGAAAATACACCTCAACACATTTCCCTCCATTTGATTTTGTTTGATCCTGCCAGAAATTTGAACATTGCTGCCTGTGAGGAGGTATTTTAGTTTTTAAAAAGACCATAGTTGAGTTTCTCCGCTATAAATGAGAATTGAGGTAAAAGGATCTGGATTCTAAAGCACATTTCTTCAAACAGGAAACCGTTTTTGTGTCCTTGGCTTAGACAAGATGTTTTCAAAAGAAAATAAAAGTAAAACTCTGATGTTCCGCTGACACCAAAACAGGTAACATGGTGATGAATGACAGAGCCACAGTCAAGCTCCTTCGTGGTCTCAAGTTATCAGTTATATTCAGCGGATTGTCAGTTCTTTTTCAAAAGGAAAAAAAGAGTTTTTATGGTGATTCCACCTTGGACCAGATGTCAGCTGTGAGCTGCATTTCAAGAGTTTGTGTTTATGAAATGCTTCCACGGTTAGCTTCCACGCTAGCAGCACCATCCTGCTCGGTGTCAGCAGGCTGAGCTAAACGCTCCCCTTGGTTACCTGACATAATACCTCCTGGAGCACCCTACAGTCGAGCACCATGTGGCCTCCTGCCCCACTCTGTCCCTTCTTCAGTGTCAACCTGGCTCCAGGACGGCAGGGTGGTGTAGTCCTACAGGCTAAAATTCCACTCTCTCCTCAAAGGAAAGGTGTGAAGCCGTTCTTGTGGTGCAACGGAGACGTGTTTGAGGCCTGCTGGAACCCCTCTCAAATGTGATCTGTGTCGCCTGCGGGCAGACTCCCGGATAGCTTTCACCAGTCGCTGTAACCCGCAGAGGTTGAGCCGACATTCTGACATTCACAGCCTGAAACGCAGCTCAGTTCCTTCCCAACGCGCTGGCGAGGAGCTCTCCAAAACCGTATGAAAGCCATGCTCATGGAGACAGGAAAGAAACCATGGAAACATCAGATTTCCGTCATTACGGGGGAACAGATGAGATGTGAGGACCTGTGCGGTCACTTGACTCCACACCTGTAAGGGAACATGAAGGTAATGTCAGCTTTTAGGGCAGCAAGCAACAGTATGCGGGGGTGGAACAAGCAGAAACACATCATTAATTAAACCCCTGCAGTCCTGCAGGAGGCCAAGTCACCAGTTAAAAGGGGGGGGGGGGCTCTGTGTGTGTTCTTGAACTTTCTACACACTGAGCACCAAAATCCATATTCTACTATCAAAGTGAGGACATTTTTGGCTACTCCTCACAACCTCAAAGGACTGTTTGAGGGTTAAGACATGGTTTTAAGGTTGAGGGTCAGGGTTAGGGATGGTTAGGGTTAGGCTAAGGAGCTGAATAATGCATTATGCCTATGAAAGTCCTCACAAAGATAGAACTACAAGGATGTGTGTGTGGCTGTTATTAAATACAGTATATCATAATTAGCTCTTTGGTGTTGATAGAGGTTTGCAAAGAGACGTACACTTCCACACTAAACCGCAGACACACCCTTGGACGCACACGTGGAGAAACACAGGTACACACACGTGCACACATGCATACACACACATAAAACATTGGTTAGGATCGTTTTCACTCTCGGTGGGAATATTAAATGACAAAATGTAAAGTGGTGGTTCAGCAACACAAGCAAGTGCACACAGCCGGCGTGTATTTGTGTGCGGTGCAGCCACTAACGTGCACGAGCTGTGTTTTGCGTTATTCATTCATGAACGCCGGCGCTGGAGGCGAGAGGTCTCGGATGGTCAGGCCTAATGAACCCGCGCGCCGCTTCGCTGCCAGAAAGTCATGAATAAACATCAGCCGGGTAATTAATCTCTGCCACTGTTGCTCATCTGTGAAAGAGCAGCACCGAACGGTCTCGTGCGCGGTCCCGTGAGATGCGTGCAGTACAGTTTGGGCTTGGGAGAGCGGGACCGGCGGAGCGAAGGGTTAACAAAAACCAGAGGACCGTTGACCCTTGAGGCACCCAGAGAGACGGAAAAGCGGAAAAATTTAAATCTCTGACAGATTTATTCCATCTTCCCAGTATTGTTTCGTTCACGTTAGTTTCTCACACAAATGACTGGAAAGTGCACAATAAGGGAAATGTTGCATTCACCCAATAGCGCGTGTTTATGTCCCATCGCGTCGTTGCTCACACATACGTGCACTGACAAATATGCAGGGAATTCCAACGGCTTGCGTCCAATTTCCACATCAGAGGAAAAATAAACAATAAACAACAAGAATTTAGCAAGAGATCAACTGAAGAAGAAGAATAAAACAGGTCACAGCGAGTGAGTGTGCACGTGCACGTGCACGACAGGTCGAACACCTAATCCTAATCCCTGTCCTTGAATCATCCTCCTATAATTAGAATAGAAAATGTCTAATTATTGCCATTTCTCTTCTTTCTCCGCAGCCTGCAACTGCAACCTCCACGCCCGGAGATGCCGCTTCAACATGGAGCTGTACAAACTGTCGGGCAGGAAGAGCGGCGGCGTTTGTCTCAACTGCCGCCACAACACAGCCGGGCGCCACTGCCACTACTGCAAAGAGGGCTACTACAGAGACCTGTCGAAGCCCATCTCGCACAGGAAGGCCTGCAAAGGTACCAGCATCTCATTCCCGTTCCCGCTCGTTCCGTTCTCCACGTCGGCGACGTTCACCAAGAAGACACACGCCTATTTCCTCAGTCCTGTCCTGCCTGTGACAAATCAGGGTTGGATAAATGGCAGGAAATGGGGGACATGGATCGGGGGTGGGGGGGGAGAGGCAGTCGGCAGCCCTTTCATTCCCGTCATTCCCTCTGTCAGCGGAGGTGAGCAGGCGGTTGGGGTGGTATGGGCGCGGGTGTGTCCCCCTCGACAGTTGAGTTATTTGGCTTCTTTTGGGGTGTGTGTGTGTGTGTGTGTGTGTGTTGGTGGGGGTGGGGATGACAGGACAAGCAAAACAAAGAGGCGAGGTGTGAAGTGATCTGGTCAAAAACAATTGGGAAGCCGGGGGAATCGGTGAAAGGGCCGCGGGACGGGGAGAGAGGCAAAAGGAGGAGGAGAGACGGAGGTGGAAGGAGAATGAAAGATGCGAGGGGAAGGAAGGAGGAGCCCCGCCCCTACGCAGGTGTGCTCGCTGCTAAGTGCTGGATGGATTGCCTGCCACCAGCCCTCACCGCAGCTAATAAGGGTCAAAGCGAAGGAGGAGAAGGAGCAGCAGGACGAGGTGTGATAGAAAAAGATCGGTATGTTTTCTCACCTCCTCTATAGCTGCAGGGAAAGATAACAGGAGCAAAATCCCTGTGCAAACAAGTCCAGAGACCCATCACACACACACACACACACACACACACCTAAACACCTAACTGCATCATGCAAACACGTCTGAGGATTTCGGAGGCAGCGGATGAGGAAATATTAGCTGCGCGCTGACAGTTTAAGCCCCAGTTTTCTCATGTCAATCACCCGGAGGTAAATAAATAAACTGACCAGTCAGCCGGTGTGACTGGGAACACGTCTGAAGACTAAAACAGCTGTGACGGATCACGTGAAACAATGACCCCTCTTTGTCTTTTGTTCGCCGCAGCAACATTTGATGCCACCGCTTGAGTGTCTTTACCATGCTGAGTGCAAAGGCAGTTCCATTTCACTTATTTAATCACGTTAAATCCCCGATGTGCCTCACATCTCAGTGCTCCAGAGCGATATTCCTGACATGAACACCTTCCCTTTGCTTTGGGCTCATTCTTCTGTCAGGGAGGAATGCAAACACACATTCATCACAACAGGATGCTGTGTATCTTTAACCCCTATCCTCCGCTCTGTCTACCCTGCTCACTAATTGCAAAGATCTAACCCCCTTTTTTGTTGTTTCTAACACCCCTTCTCTTGCTGCGTGGCTGGATTCTTTCAGCATCCCATAACTCTGCTTCATGAGGGCTCCCTTTTCAGAGCAGAAAAGCTCTGAAACAGTTGTGCTTTACTCATCACTAACCCACCCTTTAACTGTTTGGTGATGACGGACTGCTTGTTTTGGCAAAGAAAGGTGGAATCTAGTGTATTTTATATTGCCTCTGACTTTATTTTGATAATTAAAAATGCCGAATTCACAGAAAAACAGCAGAAGAAATGACCAAAACCGCACTGGAAACAATTGAAACGTGCAAAAAGATTCCAGGCAACCTCAGGTCAACGGGTGATAAAATGCCCGAGGGCATCGATTCATGTTTTCCACTGATGTGGAGCTCAGCTCTCATACAATGACGGTGAATAATCTGATGTTGGGTAACCCTGGATCAATGCGTCATGAAGCAAAAGTCGAAACAGCAGGTCTCAAGCTGTGAAAAATGCACCTGGTGTGGACCTCTGGCATCTGGAGTAAAGTCATAGAGCATCTGGATATGTGAGGCTGGCTCTGCACTCGGGCTGTTTGATCACTTATGTTTGGAGCCTGACAGGAACTCCTTCATCTTCATGTCGGCCGTGGATGAATCCTGCGAGTGTGCAGATGGGCTTTTTCCCCCCTTCTTTTTTTAAGAGGCAAAACTGCTGTTTATGTGGTTCCATCTAATTTGTTGTTGTGCTTTGAAAGCAGGAACAAGCTCACTGACCAGAACGTTGGCGGCTGAGCCGAACACTCCGCTTCAGAAGTGTCAATCTGGCCGACGTCCCCGCTGCAGAGCGTGGGAAGCGGGCAACAACTATACGTAATAATGTCGTAGCTAATATTGTACCACTGCTTCGGTCGCCTAACGACGGGTAAGGGTCCAGTCTCTTCCTCAAACTAAACACGAGCACGTGTTAATAAATTATTAAAAAACAACAAAACAAAACAAGGTTTCATCCTGCTGTAGAATGGGCCAGGTTTGGGGCACCTCCCACCTCGCCCAGCTCTGCACAATTCCAAGCAAACGCGGTCAAAGTTGCATATCTGAGGTTTTCGGCTACGCCTGATAAACAGACGCACGATAAAGGACCTCGGCTAATTACCCCAAACATGAACCTGTGAATCTGCCAAACAAAATATTATCGTCGACTTAGGTGCGGAAAGTCGCATATCATTTAATTCAATGCTCCCTTTATCCCTCTAACCACACGCAGCTTTCCCGCTGTCAAACCCCTTTGGAATGCATGCTGTCACACTTCTCCAGCCCATAACTCCAGAAATCTCAATGAAATTTAAGCCCAATTCCCGCTCGCTCTTCAGTCGGCGCGGAATCCGCAGCAAAGTGGCAGCAATTAAGAGCTTTTGGCTGTTTATCGATCTGCGAAAGTCCTTTGCTTTGCCCCAAAGTCGGAGAGCGCAGGGGTCTGATCGCACAACACAACACAGCAAAAAGCCGCTCATTCCCACCAAAAGCCAACCGGCTCTTCCCTGAGAGGGAGCAGCGGCACACAGCTTTTTACTGCACGTCACTAGAACTGTGGGTGGTTGGATGGATGACTGTTTCTTGTCATCCTGTTTCTGGGATTGAAACCCTAAAGGGCTCATATTCAAACAACAGCTGAGTGACAGTGATGAGTCCGCAGCTGCTTCCAAACAACTGTCCCTGCTTGTGATTAGTCCCCCCCCCCCCCCCCCCCCCGGGTGGACTGTCTACATTGAGTAAATTCAAGCTTTCCGCGGCTGGCACCGACGCCGCAACTGTTGGCGTCATTTCGGGGCAACCCATTTAAACCGTGCAGATTTATCAGCGAGCGGGACGAGTCTCCACAGGGCGGGAAATTAGGGCCTGATTTAGTGGTGGTCTGCTTCAGTGAGGCTAACCCACACCCAGATTCTTAGCACATGTGTCTCGTCGATGCAGCAGGGGTGGTTTTTTCGTCTTTGTCTTGCTTTAATAGGCTGAATATAAAAGGCTCTCTGCTCAGGATTAGAAAAATATTGTTTTTTGTGGTTTTACATTGGACATGCTGACACGTGTGTGTTTCTAATCTGTAATGAGGCACATGTGCATCACTCACAGCACGAGCTCCCATCCAATATATTAGTGTTGGTCCAGAAGCCTGACAGTTCCCGGTGTCACAGAAAGAAGCAGCAAAAATCGCCCAATAGCAACAACAGACAAACAGTCTGTGAGCTAAAGCAACAACAGTATTTCCTCCTGCTCTGCAAAGATCCCTAATAGCAACAGAACAGACTCTTGGCAAAGAACACACAAATCAACTGTGTGTGTGTGTGGGGGGGGGGGGGGGGGGGCTTTAAATGCCAGCCTTATGGACACACTCTACTCTCCAACACAGACAGAAGTCATCTGGGATTCTGAGAGTAACGATGCACTAATCCTTCATATAATAAATTCTGCCCAGCATTCGACATCCCCCCCCCCACCCCCCCGTTCCTCGGTGAAGGACTTCCTACTCACCTTATCTCCTCACGCTATCAGTAGTAGCCATGAAGTAGAATACACAACCACTTGAATGTTAAGTGAGCACACACTTGAACCAAAAACTCTGGCTCAGATGTCCACAGAAGGTCGCGCCTTCAGCCAGCAGGTGTGTAAACCAGCACAGGGAGCGAGACCGTTTGTCACGCAGCCCAGACAGGAGGTCGGTCGGAACAGAGCGCTCTCCACCTGTACGCCATGTGCTGTGCACCTTGATTTAGTGGCCGGGCTCAGACAGCGAGCCCTGGTTACCAGGGAAGCTTTTAAAACATCGAAGCGTTACTCTCTGAAGCTTTAACCAGAAGTGCACTTCGGCCTCTTGAGCCTCAAACTCTCATGACAACCTCCAAAATTTACAGACCTCCGTACGTGCTGCGCCGGCCTTTCCGCTGGTTGGAGGGTTTCCAGCACATGTGTGTGTGTGTGTGTGTGTGTGTGTGTGTGTGTGTGTTCCTCCTCCTCACTGAGCTACACACAACCGAGCAACTAAAGTGGTGACAGACTGAGCTGGTAGATAAGAAAACACTGATCTATGACACTTAATCTTCCGACGCCAGTGGCGCTTAAAACATTTTTAAAGAGAATACAAATATTTAAAGTACTATAAAATCAGGTATAACATTTTAAAATGAGGCTTCTAAAGGCAATACTCCTTTTAAAAAACCCTGAATCTAAGTTCTATTATTTTAAGCACTGGAGCAGCCTTATTATACAGCACAGCAAATGCATGTGGCAGAGTGTGTGTGTGTGTATGTTTGTGTGTGTGTTTGCCTGCACGTGCTACATAGTTGAGGAGCAGAATAGGCATTTTACCTTTAAAGTGAGGACATTTTGTGTTATGTGTTTCTCATAACTTCAGAGGTCTGTTTTAGGGGGTAAAACCTTTAGGTTAAGGTTAGGACTGGAATTCATTAAGTCAATGAAAGTCCCCACAAATGTGTGTGTGTGTGTGTGTGTGTGTGTGTGTGTGTTAACTGCTCTTTCACAATGTAAAGCTGAGATCTGTTTGTAGATTTTTCCAAGGGTTAAAATTGAGCTCAAACTTTAGATTACGCACAGACAGAAACAATCAAATAGCACTATTGTTTGTTCAGATTAGCTGATTTATTAAATTAATACCCAACAAGAGGCTGCGGCTTCGGTTCTTTGAGTAAGTCCACATTTGCTTTGACATTTATATGCTTTTAGCATTAATCTAAATTAAGGAGCTGAAATGAACGTTTCGCCTTCGCTGTAATTTTGTACAGTGCACTTAAACTGTGTGTGGTTCGAATGAAAACAGGCCCAGCCACTAAAGAGTCCCGCAAACCTCAGCGTGCATAATTCAGCTTCGCCTTTGAAGGTTTTTGGAGTGACAAGTGACACAACGCAGCAAAAAAAAAAAAATCCAAAATAAAAGGCAGAGGGCGGCGAGAGCGAGCGGGATCGCCGAGGCTGGAGCCGTGAGTCGGCTTCATTGGTGTTCCAGCGTTAGGCGGAATGGTTTGGTGGTGAGAGTTTGGAGAAAATCCACATACTTGTCTATTTTTTTTTCTTTCCGAAGGGAGAAACCTGTGATGTATTTTCAAGACGTGTTCTGGTCTGAATTAGATAATTGGGATTTACTGTATGGACCCTTTAAAAAAAAAAAAAAAAAAAAGTGAGTCAGCCTGATCAACACGTGAGGAGAAGCAACACTTAGACAACTGTTACTGCACGCTGATTAAAAACCTGACAGGGGTTTGGCTGCTAAATAAATTATGGGCTTGCGTCGAGCCGAGCTGTTGGAAAGTGATTACATTCCGGAGGCATATGTGTTCGATGGACCCCCCAGTTTGGAAGGAAGTGCGACAGACGTTTTGGGACTGCGTTCAAAAAAAAAAAAAAAAAAAAAAACCCTGGCAGAAATCAGAAACAGACAAGCAGGATTATCCTCATTTATTTTATCATTTGGTAATCAGGCGCAACCCTCACTCTACCACACACACACACACACACACAAAATACTGAGAGTAATAACGACCAGTGTGATGATATCAGGCTAATTAGCCAATTAGCAGACAATGTCAAGGCTTCAGGGGTGTGTTACCATACTTTTCGCAGCCACGTTCACTTTGAGAACAATCACTGTGGTGTCCTGTCTCCCTGCACACGCCCCCACCTGTCTCTCACCACTGCTGTTGTAGCTGTGTGCCCACCTGCACTCTGTAGATTGTCTGTTTATACCCCCCCACCCACGTGTGCGTCATCACTCACCGTACTTTTCTTTCTTCCTCTGTTTCCTCACAGCATGTGATTGCCATCCCGTGGGTGCCGCTGGCAAAACCTGTAACCAAACCACAGGACAATGTCCCTGTAAAGACGGCGTGACCGGTATCACGTGCAACCGCTGCGCTAAAGGCTACCAGCAGAGCCGCTCACCCATTGCCCCCTGCATAAGTATGTGGAACCGCTCTGTGATATTTGTCTGACACTCACACGCGCACACAAACACACACAGGGATTAAATCACTCTTTTCAGCCAAATTAGTGTCCAAACCTCGACGTTCGGACCACGAAATCTGCTGACTCAAATAAACAGCTTTTGCTTTTTGGTCTCCATAAATCTGGAATCTGTTGCTTTTTGGTGACACAGAGGAGACCTCATAAGGAGATCCTAGAGATCCAGAGAAGCAAGAAGCAAGACGAGGCATCATGAAGTTAAAGTCAATAAATACATTTGTGCCAAAAATAGATCTGTGTTGAATTAAAGCGGGATTTTGTGGGAATAATAGACCCAGATTAGCAATCTAACTATCAATAATTGCTTTCATATAGACTGCCATAATATATTCACCTCTATTTGAGTCAGCGAGGACTCAAAACCACAAAGATAAACTGTACATTTGACAATATAAACACGTTTTGACTGGTATCGCTGCCACACTTGGATCGCCGGTGTCCAAAGCTCATGTGGAAGACAGCCAAACGTAAACATGCCACGTCTGGAATCGCATAAATGAATAAATCTCTCAACTCTCTTTGACGCCTGGGAAGTGTTGGTGCTCCTCGGAAATGAGACGTGAAAGAGATTCAGTCGATTTCTTAGTTTCGTCTTGAATCTTTGATCGCCTGCACACCTTAAGGCGCCGTTGGCAACCAATCAGCGGCCCTGGCCTTCAGGCGCCATTGTCTTGGCATCGATTGCTGGTCTGATACAGATCAATTAATCACGGATGAAAGCCTTGTTGTGTGTACACAGCAGGCGTCACGCATGATGATTCTGATTTATGTGGCACTGTGCATGTTCAGAGAGCTGGAAAGAGAGAACAGGAAAAAATCTGGCTGAGGTCCACCCAAAGACTTGATTCTCCCACAGTCACCTCTTCCCGTTTTTCCCGTCACAGATTTGACCAGATTCCCGTCTCCCTCCTTCCTGTTTTAGCGTGTCTCATGCCTTCTGCTGCCGTTCTGTTCCAGTGAGGATGAGAAGGCCGCTATCCTCGTCCTACATGCTTCGACATGCTGCTACAGGGAGCTGAGAGAATCGAGTCTTTGGACAAGTGTTCCACTAAAACTGAGAAATCTGTCAAGCAGACTTGGAACATATGTTTTATTATATAGTATTTATGAAGGAAGTCAAAATTCTGAACACTGACAGACTTCTAACCGTCTAAAAATGGCCAAAAACAGCACGAAACAATATGTAGCCAGTCCGTTTGCCGCCATAGCAACCGCTCACCCACATTCTAAACTGGTCTGGTGAACCACAAACACGCGTCGACACACTGAACGCATTTACACGCTGCAGAGACCATCGGGATGCGCGCTGATTGATGAAATAACGGACTTTACTCTGTCTGTCCTGTCTTCTGTGGGAGCAGAGATTCCAGTCACGCCCCCTCCGACCCCGCCCAGCAGCCCGGAGGAGCCGTCAGGTGAGTCCATCCCGTCTCCTTTTCAGCCACTTTTAGAAGTGCAGATAGTGGTGAGATGTGCACCGTGGCCTTGGAAATCTGGAATTTTCCCAACGGGCTATGATCTGTAGTTTTTACCCCCCCCCCCCACTGCTGGTTAACTTGGATCCTTCCTGCTTTTAAGAATCTCATGAATATTAAACCCATTAGCAGCTGCCCTGGAATTTGCCTCCTTTAATCTCTTGCACCAGGCTAATTGTGGCACAGTGGGGTGTTGGTCTGCCCCAGGGCAGAGAGACCTGACGCTTTGGTTGATTTGATGACCCCCCCCCTCCACACGGGGGGTGATGGAAGGACGGGTGGAGGTCTCTGGTCTTTGTAAATGAAACATCGTGGAGTCCTTGTTTGTTACACATTTGAGGTTTTGTAGTTTCCTTTGTATTATTTCATGCACACGTCTTTGTGCTTCGGGGTGCATGTTTTATTTTGGGTCTTGCGAGTGGAAAAAATGAGTCATCTGTCAACGCGCTTCACACCTATGAAACCCACGAGAGGCCCGAGGTTTCCATCTACGAGCACACGTGTGCGTGTAGGACTGCCCTGCAGCTGTTGTCGGGCCCTCGGGGGCCCTCGGCGTTCCCCTGTACGGCCCCGATTGACAGCGCAGGGTTCCCAAACGCTCCTCCACCTCTTTTCTTTTCTCCTTCGGCCTCGTTTTCACTCTCCTCCACTTTCTTGGTCTCCCTCTGTTTCACGCTTTGTCTTCACACCACACCGTGGGTGGTGCCGAGCAACAATATCTGGAGTTTCCCCGGGCCCCCGGGTCAGGAATTTCTCTTCTTTTGGGGTGTAGGAAAATGTCCAGAGCCACGAGACGGATCCGTATCCCTGTGATCGACATTTTTGCTCTTTCTAGTTCGGTCTTGAGACTTCGGAAGTTTGTGGAGGGAGTTCGCCCTTCGACTCTGGTGATGCGAAGCCTACGGCCACAAGGTTGAGGATCCGATAGATAAAACGCGATGCGGTGGAATCCAACCACAACCTGGGGGGGACGACTTTGATCGCAATCCGTAACTTTAACGGAGAGGTTGAACTCAACTGAGCTCAATCAATGGACGTAGTTCTGAGTAGTATTAGTATCATAGTATTGATACTGAAGAATATCGCACTTACAGCAGCGTGTGTGACCACTGGGTTTGTTTGGGCCTTTTGGGGAAGGGTTTCTTTCCATAGGTGTGGAGGGAAGGAAGGAGTGGATATTAATTTGTCTCTCACCCTCGACCACACGGAGGGCTGGAATGCATGGAGAATACCTCCGATGGGGCGGCTCAGACAAAACACACATTGTACTGGTGGGTCACGGATGGTGAGAGTCGCCACGCCCACAGGTCGTGAAAGAGACGTCTGCGCGGCAACCAAAACGGGAAGGAGATTAGCCGCCAGTGACCTGCGCTGGCCAATTTGGTCAGGATACACGACATGTGAAAATAATGATGATGAGGAGGAGGAGAGGAAGGGCTGGAGTGACTGTGATGGGGCGCCTGATGGTAACAAGAGTGTGTGTGTGTGTGTGTGTGTGAGACAGACAGAGAGAGACGGAGAGGCTTTGGTGGGGCTGGAAGTGATCAGAATCTGTGGCAGGGCCTCCTTGAATACTTTGGGGATGACTGTTACTGCACACACCCTGCTCGCCGCCTTCAGTCATAGGTGCTGGATCGGGTCGCTCCAGTTACTGAATAAGAACCAATATGAACCAATTCTTAATGCTATGTGTGTTTTCACTCCAAAAACACTCTGACCTACTATGATGATTAATACACCACCATCACAGGCAGGTGACTACACATGGAGTTCATAAATGAATGATTTTGAGGCATTCTGAGGCCTTTTCTAACACTGGTGCCACGGTTGGTGCCAAACACAACTGGATTTAAATGTTTGATTCAATTCAATTCAAATCAATCTAATTCAAATTGTGAGATGTGCCGTCTACCAAAAACAAACCGGCGTTTACTCCCCGGCAACACAATGAACGTATTCTCTTTGTTCCTTCTTTTCTCTGTGGGTCTTTGATGAAAAGGAGCCAAACTCTGCGGCGAGAGCAGCACGCCACTCTGGGATCCCTAATCTAATTACATGCTTTATTTGCCACAATTTGTTTCTCAATCAGTCTGGTTTGTGGAGAAAGCCCTCCTCCCGGGGCCGCATTCACACCTCCTCGTCTCGCTCTTCGGGATCTTCCGACGCCGCCGTGCTTCCACGTTCGCGCTCGCATACCCCAGGCTCCTGAATCTGGTGTATAAAGAACTGTTTCAGGTTTCAGAACATTCCCGATAGGAACGGATCGGATGATGCCACTCTCAGGCAGAATGACATCCTGGCGATGGTCTCATGATTCTGGTTGGGTCTCTTTTACCGCGCAAGAAATGTGCGATCGCGCTCCACGCGCAGCGGTAACGTGGACTGGATTCTTCCGCAGGCTGCTGAACCCAGGCCGGGCCTACTTTTCCTCCATCCGTGGGCACCCTACTCCTCAAACCCAGCAGACTGTACCACTTCTGTTCTGAGGAAGCTTCAGGGAGAAGCCAAATGAAAACGATTAGCTCAATGCACTGTACAGCGCTCCGATAGAAGGGGGCAAAGGTCCTCCTCTCACTTACGCACTCCTCAGAGCTCTGAAAAGCGGAACACAAAGCTCCGTAGTAACTACATCTGCTCGGAACACCCAGAGCACATTTTAGCTCAGTGCTGCAGGACTGCTCCCACTTTCCCTGCTTGTGATGTGTGCACAAAGGGAACATTTGTCCTCACGGTAGGGGACTGCCTGGCCCTAAATGGGGATCTCGGGGTGCTCTCAGCGGGGCCCAGAGCTGCGTCTCAGGGGTACACTAATGGGGAACGAAAGGCTATCAAAGGGAAGTATCATGATGGCAACAAGGGGGGTTATGAGAAAACAAAGCTTCCTTTCCGCGATCCTCCCCCCTCCATCATTTACATGGTAATAAGGTGCAGCTCATATAGACTCTTCTGTTTCATTTACTTTGCCTATTTTTGTTGCTCTGGCTGTTGCTTGCCCGCCTTGCCACCAGTTTTTGAGGGTTCGGCTCTTTGCTGATTCAGGGGGGGTTTGACTTAAAACCCCCAGTCCCTCTCTTCTTCTTCCCACCCCCCTGATAAACCTCACTTCTGTCTTTTTTCCCCCTCTCTTGTCAACCTCTCCACCCCTTTACTCTCCACCATCATCCACTCTTGCGCCTACTTCGCTGCATTTTTTCTTGTCTTGGCGTTCCCCCGGCAACTTCATTCAAACAGGACATAAAGGCACGGAGCAAAGACCTGGTCACACCAATGAAGGTTTGTATATATTCAGGCTGCCTGAAAGCTACAATCCTTCTTCCACCACCCCATCACTGTCCTCCACTGCCGCTGGCTGTCCATCCATCTCTCGGTCCCTCCCTCCTTCCTTCCCTCTTTTCTTTTACGGCACTCGTTACAACCTAAAGTATAAACCAAGTCAGCAGTCTGGATCCAATTTATGCCAGTTGGGAGCAGAAGAAAAGGGAAAAGAATGATTTCTTTTTTTCTTGATATGGCCTCACGTCACATTATACTGGCCAGTGCTGTAAGTGTCTGGCAGCGTGACAGCCTAGCATGGGGCAAGCATTGAAGCTACACGCCCTCCAGGAGTGCTGGGGCCACAGAGGATGAAGGAAGGATATACTGTTGCCTCCTTCACCTCCTGGTAATCTATCATACATCTGAAGCCATATCTCATGACTCTGTGTGGACACGGAGGAGAGTTAGCCATCGTGTGCTGCGTATGCGATCAACAACAATATTCAGCATTCCCACGCGCGCGATGGGGGGCGTCTCCGGGCTCACGTGCAAGACGGCCTTTTTGAAAATGATCGCGTTCTGGACACCTTGAAGGAGATGATGTCACTTGTGGAACAACTGGGTGTGTCGTCTTTTTTTTATTTTTTATGGGAGAGTAAAAAAGCGTTTGATGATAAATTGCCACTTATCTGAGCTGCTCACTATTTCTGAATCTTGATTCAAATAGAGTCAAACAAGAAAAGACCTTTTCCAAATGTTTTTTTTTCTACATCCAGACTATAATTTTATTCGGCCGCCTTTATGACTTTGTCCACGCACACTCAAGCGTGATTGGAGCCCATGTGTGAGCAGATTGGCGTGCGTGAAGTTCCAAAGCCTTCATGGATGGCTAATTTTTTCTTCCTGACCTCCCTTTGTGTGGCATTGACCCCCTTCACACATCCCCCATACCCTTCCACTCCCTCGAAGAGCTGCCAGTCCTCGGCATTCAACCCCCCCACCACCACCTTCCTCCGTACCGCCATAAATGCAAAAGCTTGACATGGTCCTCGGTGGGGCCTTGAAGTGATCCCAGGGTTATTTTTTCAAGAGGTCAGGGACTGAGGTGACAAGGGAGATTTGGAGGGAGTTGTTGGGGGTTGGAGAGGGCGAAGGGTGGTCCGAGTCCATCCCACAGGCTCTCAGCGGGTAGGCGACACCGCTCATTTGTATTTCCCTCCTTAACCTCCGCCGGTTCCATCAGCTCCGTTTGGATTACCCGTCACATGTGGAGGTGGTAGATGTGAGCGGATGTAAAATGCTGCCGATGTGGGTCAAACATTCACACACGGGGCCAGTTTAGGTTTGTTGCCAGTTGTTAAAGTTGGATGAAAGAAAACCAAAAATGGTTGGCTGCTAGGATTAGTATTTGGATTGTTACAGAGGTCTTTACATTAGCGTTTATTAAAAAGAACTGGTATTACCCTCATCTACCCTTGCTTTATTTCTTAATCAGGTAAATAAACACTTAATTTAAAGGTTTCCCCAATACTGAATAGTATTATTTTAATTACTTTTAAAATATATTCTTAGAATGAAAAGTTTGGTTACTATTTTCTTAATTATCTGTGCTTTGGCTGAAGTTTTCCCTCTCCTCTCTTCCAGACTGCGATTCCTACTGCAAAGCATCGAAAGGCCGACTCAAGATCAATATGAAGAAGTACTGCAAGAAAGATTACGGTGCGGTCAGAACACGATGTGATTTCTGCTGCGGTTTACAGGGGAGGTGTGTTACTGATGACTTATTCCAGGCTTCTGAGGACAGAGGCGAAAGATCAAACAGAAAACTGCAGCTCTTCCAGCCGGAGAAGAGAAAAGGCAAACGAGGGAGCGAAAAAGTGCTGGGGAGAAAAGACGGGGATGAAGAATTGTCTGGGGAGGGTTCTCCGAGCAAGCATTTAAGACCCAGCAGGATAAAGCAAAGGCTGTGATGGACAGTCGGTCTTCTCTAAGAGGTCCTCATTAAGGCAGCCCACGTCCCTTCATTCCCAAAACCCCATCAGCACCACCACCCCCACCACGTTTTTCGCGCTGCATTCCTGTGAGCGTCCGTCCACCACGCCATTCAAAGGTGTGGATAAGACGTATGACCTCTCCCGTCCCACCCCCCTAACCCCCCCACCCTCCCTTCCCCCCTGTTCCCTCCCGTGATTGAAGTCAAGCTGCTGAACCGGTCAACCAAGCAGCGGCATCCTGTGGCATACCACGGCGGCTTGACAGACGGGCTGGGGGGGGGGGGCTTTGTTCCGTGGGGGATTTGGAGGAGTTACGGGGTTAAGCTTATAGACACCTCCTCTTCCACCAGGGTCGACCCAACCGCCGTTGTCGTGAGCAGCCCCAACGTGTCAGCAGCGCGAGAAAAAAATAAAAAAGTCGCTCAGTTTCGGACCAGAAAGTCCCTCAGTTTGGGGGTGGGGGGGTGGGGGGGGGGGTACCTGACAACAACATATATAAAGCCATTAACTTCCCGGTCATATTCAGCTTCAGTTTGTTGTTTTGCAACCAATCAAAACACACCTCCGCGCTGATTCAAGTCCCCGACCGACGGCGAACATACAGAATGGGGCTATAGTATAGCCGTGTGCTGAGCTGAAAGGATCAGCAGGGGAGCCGGGCGGCGTGCTGCGGAGGGAAGCGACGGTACACGTGTCAGCGGCTGATGTGCAGAGAGGCGGGAGCCAGTCAGGGCAACAACAGTTAGCTGCAGAACCATTCAGGGGACGTACAGGGAATTTATGGTTGTTGAGCAAAGTCAAACAGAGCGAAAGGCATCCGGTGGCAGCTGGTGGGTCGGGTCGTCGGGTCGCCCGGGGACGCACGGGGACGCACAGGGAGTGCTTCTGATGGGGGACACACTGTACATCAGCAAAACAAATATGAGCTGTCAGGTCAAGCGCGCCGAAAATTCTGCACCCTTTCCACACGACAGAGGTGACTCAAGAGATAATTAAGGTCCAATAGGCTTTAGAATTCCGTAAAAAAAAGTAATCTAGCATGATTGTGGATCATTATCTTGATCCGACCGTGATATTAAGCTCCATTAGCGCCACTCTGAAGGTGAAACAAATGATCCTGAAAGACTTCAAACGCTGTCCTGTCGGCACAGCAGCAGAAGCATAATGGAACTTAATAGATCTGATCAATATCCAGGTAATAAATATCGAAACCTGTCCTGCTGGGATGCGCCTGCGAGAGGCAGCCTTGACTTTTATTTCTCCCTCTCGGTCGAACGAGCCCGCCGATTCATCACGCCGTTCCCGCCAGCGTCTCTAATAGCACTACCTTGCTTCCTAATCACATTACAAATCACAGAACTCGGTCAGTGTAATGGAGACAATGCAAGAGCATCAGCGAGACCACGGGGAGTTCAGATTATTTGGAATTATTGCTGATACCTCAAAATGGACAGAACCCCCCCTTCCCCCCAACAGCTCAATTTTTGACGTCATTGACAATCAATTTGTTGTTCACGCGGGGGGATTTTTTGGAACCCATTGAAAAGAAATAGATCCCTTTCTGAAACAGTTTTCGTCCGCCAGCCAGCGTGACAGTGAAGGCAGCACGCAAACATCTGAATTAGCTGGAAACGCACCCAGCTAACGTGCTTCGATGAATCAACAAAAGCATCACATATCAAAACTAAAGTGTCTTCTTGTCCACGCCTCCTTCTATTTAATAAGCTCTTTACATTAAACACACACAAACGTGCTTGTCGGGCGACGTGCGCTGGGTAAAATGGTGAAAAGAAACTGAACTGGTCTTAATGGAACGGAGAAGCTGTGTGGACTAATAATGAGATGTTATACAATGCTCACTGCAGAACATATAGAGTGCACTATAACTCTGTATTCTGATTACTTTTGGCCTGAAGCATGTCAAGAAGAATTTCCAGTATCAATAAAATGCTCTTTTGTTCCCTCTGCAGCCGTCCAGATCCACATTCTGAAGGCCGACAAGGCCGGCGAGTGGTGGAAGTTCACGGTCAACATCATTTCCGTCTACAAGCAGGGCGAGAGCCGCATTCGCCGTGGCGACCAGTTCTTGTGGGTCCGCGCCAAAGACGTGGCCTGCAAGTGTCCCAAGATTAAACCCGGGAAGAAGTACCTGCTGTTAGGGAACGACGAGGACTCCCCCGGGCAGAGCGGAGTGGTGGCAGACAAAGGAAGCCTGGTTATTCAGTGGAGGGACACGTGGGCGCGAAGGCTCAGGAAGTTCCAGCAGCGCGAGAAGAAAGGCAAGTGCAAGAAGCCATAGACAAGGGAGAGGTCGGCGGAGAAGCGAGAGGATTTCAAGAGCAATGTCTGAGCGGGTCATTTGAAAAAAAAGAAAAAAAAGAAAAAGAAAGAAAAAAAAAAAAAAAAAGTGAAGCAGAGGCAGCCGGAGGCCCACGGACAGACGAGACTGTTGTCGCTGCTTTGTTGTGTAGAAGCATGAAGAGAATATTAGGATGATTCTGTTTCTTAGTGGACTTTTGTTGAAGGAGCTCACCATGCAGATTTGGTTTGACGGTTTATTCCGAGATTTTTCTCTCTCTCTCTCTTTCTTGGACTTGCCAAATTTGCACCTATTACCAGCATATAAAGTTATGCGTTCTGTTCTCTTTATCTCAGTACGAAATCATCATACTCTATGTTTTAACCCCCGTCGACTGTTTGTTTTTTCGGCCGGTGCAAAGAAGAGAAAAAGCCACTTCGTTACCACTGCAACGTTGCCTCTGCATGGTTTTCCCACTGTATCCAGCAGCAGCTAAGGTCTCCGACCGACACCACAGAGGCAGAAAACTTCCCTCCCTTGACAACAGTGCCATAAAACAAGCTCGACGACGACGTCTCCGAGCTGCCGTTTCTCTCCCTCTTTGGCGTCTCCAGTTCGGAGACAAAGGAACTGTTGCTCCACACCTTCAGCTGTCCGAAACACATTAGATATGGCGGCATTTACAGCACTGACTACAGCCTGTCTGACCCACACATCGTCGCTTCAACCCCAATTCTCCAGCTCGCATTTTACTGGCTGCGTTTGGCAGCTCAGCACTTGTCGAGACATGAACCATTTTAGACTCATTCGGTCACAAAAGCAGCGTTTGAACTATAAAGAGGCCTGCAGCATTTCACAGATGAAATTAATAAAGAGTGCAAACATCCATATTTCTTTAGACGGAGTCGTATTACGTGTCAATGTGTAAAACAGGGCTAAAAAAAAAAAAGAACACATCTGCTGCAACTACAATATGAATAGATACTGACCACTAAATTAAGAGGAAAATATTTTATCTACTTAGAAAAGGAGATAGTAAATAAATTCAGTGTAAAATAAAAAAAAAAAAAAAAAAAAAAAAAAAAAAGAGGGCCTAACCTTGTCCGGTAGAAAATAACCTTTACTTTAGAAAAGGTGAAAATGTTTTTGGAAATGCGCCTCACACCCGCTTGTGTCGCTGTAGAATGATTCCGACAGCTCTGGGGGACCGCGGACGAACACAATACGCGACTGTACGTGCGGCGAGGGGACACGGCGCGCCCCGTCACAGGCCGCGGCCCCCCATTGACCTGTCACCTTGATTCTCTTCACTCCCACGCTGGCGCAGGGACAAACGGGGTGAATTGCAATCACTTGACGCTGCTCAATTCAAACCGCATTGCACATTTATTCGTATGCAGTTCAGTCTGGATCTCTGTGAGGAATGCATGGCTAAAAGCTCAGGTTTGGAAAAGCCCACAGTGGATCCGACACATCCTTAGCTGTCCACCCCAGACCCACCTGACAAACCTTTTCTTTTGCAAAATTCCTTTTTTTTTCCCCCATAAAGGGCTCAGTTGGTCCAGAATGATGGGAATATAACATTAATCTGACTTTATAGGTTGTATCAGTGATTCTGAGCAAATCTTGCTGCTGAGGTCAGTATTTACATTAAAAATTGATGGAAAAGTGCGTGGTTTTTTTTTTTTTTTTTAGGATGGCTGACGGCTTCACCATTCTAACGTTTGGTCCAGCATAACCTTCCTTTTATTCTTAATCCAACCACAAACCATTTTAACGACGTAAATCTGCAATCACAGTCTGTAGACCTCGTATATCTGTCCCCCGAGTAATGGTTTGACAAGTCTTATGTGCACACACACACACACACATTTGGACTCTGACATAATGCGTTCCCCATCCCCCCCAACCCGAACCATGAGGTCCAACCCTACCCTCACCCTTACCGTAAAGTCTTGCCCCTCAAACAGCTGCTTGAGTTTGTGAGGACCAGCCACAAATGTCCTCACTTTGCTGGTAAAATGCATATTCTGCTCCTCACTATGTAGCATGTACACACACACACACACACACACACACACACACAACTTGTCAAAGCGTTGCATTGTGTTCATTCTATGAAATGTAAATGTAGTTTTTCACCATTGTCAAGACATTTTGCAATTTTGTTTTACAATGCGTACTAATATATTATGGTTATTATATTTGAATATATTTAATGACACAAGACATTGTGGGTTTTATTCTTTTTTTTTTCATCTTTTTTACTTGTTTGTGGTCGTTTAGATTGTTGCCATTTAAGAAGGAAATAATTAACTACTACTGAACACACCAACATGGTAGAACTAAATTCAAATTTACAGTTGAAATAAACTTGTTCCTTTAAAAAAAAAAAACACAGGGGGGGGGGCGTTTTCGTCTGTGTTGATTTCAGTCAAAAATCCTCAAAAGGTAATTGGTCCATTTACTGTTAGGAACACGCAGAACAGACACAGTCAACATCTTGAATCAGGAATTGACAGTCAGAGAACTATTAACTGAAAACGTCATTTATTATAAATGATAAGATCAACTGATTTACAGAGGAAGTAAAAGCTGTTGGCAGCACAGCTGAGCTGTTTGTTTTGGCTGAGAATCATTATTAAACACGATAAAATCCCAGTTCAAACAAGAACCGTACGGGCACGAGAGGAGCCGACAGACAGATCGTGTAGGAGCGAGCGTGACTCTTTAAGAAAAAGCAGTTAAACGTCCCGACAGGCTAAAAAGATTTCTGATGATTACACAACGTGAAGTCTTGAATAAAGGTCAAACTGCCCCCGATCACAGCCGTCCAAGAGCAGGAGCGGGACGGTAAATTGAGACGCCGTGAGCAGCGCCGATGCTCCTCGGTGAACACCCCAGGACCCGGCGACCTGCTACTTGGGCCACGCGGCGACCACTATGATGGCTATGAGAAGAAGTACGATCACCACCAGCATCCCTGCAGGAGGAAAATCAGACGAGTCAGAGTCAGACGAAACACCATGACACACGCTTTCCTGCACCGTCATCTTATCTGATGATTGTTTGCATCACCAAACTGACCTGAATTGGTATTCTTTTCCGGTCTGAAAGGTGGGATATAAGAAGGATGGACTACGGGTTTTTCTGCTCATTTATGAAGGTTGCTATGGTCGGACAGTTGGTGTTGCTCGTACTCCTCCCGCTCGGGAGGGAACCTTTGCGGTCTCATAGATTCCGCTCGAATGAACATCGCCGATAATCCAGACGTCAAGCGGCCTGACGCTGATTTGAGGCAGACTCGCGGAGGAGGGACCCGGAGCAGACACAAGGGAAAACACTTGGACGAACTGAGAAAGCTGTGTCGTTTCAAAGGCCTCCGTCTGACACGAGCCCCTCGCAGCCTATGGCCAACTTTCTCTTGATGACTTAATGCAATTTACATGCATTCAACGACCACAAAAGCTTTATTACCGCAGATTGCACACTGTGATAGGCATGTGTTTCTGATTCAGCCTTGAGAGGATAATCATTGTTCTATGGAGAAAAATGTGCAAAAGCTCACTCACACTTCATCAAAGGGCTTTTACCCCCGGGACCTAAAATTATTACAGTTTTACGACAGGCGCTGCCCATGAAAAGAACAGAAAAAAACCCTCCGCTGTTAAATTCGCTACAGGTGAAGTATTTCAATAACTTATCACTTCCATCCTTGGAATATTGATCTGGAATCCTTGAGGATGGATGTGTTTTGGTTTTTTTTTGGAAGGGGGAGGCTTTTACAGAATGTAAATTACTATCAAAGAACTCAGAGAAAACCAGAGCACAGAAGTCTGCCAGAGATGGATGACTTCATAAAAAGCACAGCGTCAACTGCAGAAGGAGTCACGAGGACCCGGACTTTCCATTTTTTTTTAGTGTATTATCATCAGTATTTGAACATCTGAAGTTGGCCGGTCTTCAAAAAGACGGATGTCACTTACAGGGTAATGACCTGGTGGAATAAATAAAACCGGTTTTTCCTTGAGGGCCATTCTCATCCTGATGTTTATTAAGAAATACACTAGTCAACTGTGTGACAAAATAAACAGCAATTTTATGCTAATATGCTCAATTAACCACCTCCCACTGCTGCTCTGCCCTCAGCTTGTTTTATTTTAAGTTGCCTTTATTCATTTCTAGATTCCAACTATGAAGCCGGGTTGATAAATGTCTGCTGCCTTTATACAAAGTCAGGAAAGTTTGAGATACAGTTGATGCCATTTGGAATCGGTCCGCGCAGTCGCGACCAGGAAGATCGTGAGCAATCGTGAGCTCGACTGTCATTCAGGATGATTCACGGATTCGCTTTGATTGAACCAAACCAAATCAAAATGAAACCAAAGCCATCAGGAAACGACAGCTGATATCGGTGTTTCTATCTGTTACTCAGTGTGCTGCTGGTATTTTCCCTGGCCGGTTCCCCTCAATCCTCCTTCCCTCCGCTGGCTAATTGCTCATCATTCCCTCAGAGAGACCGGGTGAGCTATCAGCCTGGCTGAACTAATTGCTTGCAGCGGCGTCCTTGCCGCAGTCGGTCTGATGAAAATTACCGTTCGTGTACGTCTGAAGAGGAGGTCCATTGATTCCTCTCAACATTTCTTTTGCTGCTGATTTATTGTGGAGTTACTCGGCACGCAGCTGAGGAATGGTAGAAGTTGCTAAAACCGGAATACATGAACTAAAATCAGGCTTTGGAAAAAATAAATCATCAAAGCACGAAGATATCGCGATATATTTCAGAATATTCCAATTATTCCTAAACTAACATCAAGCTAGAGTCTCGATATCCCCACATCTGTAATGGGCCATGTGTTTGATCACTAAAGTCTGGATCGCCCCGTGAGTCCCATGAACCAAACAAGATCCTCCTGACCCTCAGGGGGCCTCTAGACACTAACGACAATAAAGTCATTTGCCTGCCAAATAGATTAGAGGTCTTGTGTGACACTGATGCTGAGGGAGATGCTGCCCGCTGACAGGCTGACCACCCAGGAGATCTGGGGGGCCCACGTCTGGGTTCATCCCATCTCAGCAATTTTCAGGCACGTCAGTAAGACAAATCGCAGAGGAAAATGGATAATTGGTGAGAGCCGTGGACGGACCAAGGCAACCCCTGAACCACATCCGCCACTCCCTCCGCGGCCCTGAGCAAAACAAAGCAGACGATGACCTTTGAAAGAACAATTTGTAACATGTCAGCAGTTGGGTTGGGAAAGAATGACCGTATGGAAGTGGCAGCACCAGCCATCTCCCAGATTAGGTCCATGGACACTGCCCATGAGAGCAGTCAACAGCAGCCTTTATGACTTGACAACATAAAGTTGCGTATGGTGTAAATATCTGTGAAGATCACAGGGTCTGAGGCCTTCTCACTTTAGACTGTCAGCATCGGCAAACTGGTGCGAATCAGCGCTGGTGCTGAGGGAATCGCGAACATCCGTTTCTGGGTATAGGGGCCCAAGCCCAGAGTGGCAGTAGGGAGCCAGGCAATGGTCCAGTCAGGGTCAATAACCAGCCTTTTTAAAGAGCTACAAGGGTTCAAGAATGAACATGAACAATGGGGATTATTTCAAGGGTTCCCCTGTTTCTGTCCTGCTATCTTGTCAAACTATTCAATATTTAATTTCTCAATCATTTTAATCCCCATTTAATTCTAATTAAGCAAGTAGGGGGTCCTGGGCCAGCGTCATTGGTTACTGGGTGAGGGACACAATATCCCTCCCCCCGACCAGTTCGCCAGTCCATCACAGCGTGTCCTTTTCTTTTTAATTCCCAACAACGATAAATGACCTCATTGAAATGATATGAATGAGACTGAGGAGGTTGTGTGTTCAGCTGGCGCCACGATGAAATTCTGTGGTGAAAACACAATAACTACAACTAAATTGCTCTTGCTCGCTTTCAACCTCCAGCAGACTAAAGCGGGAAAAGAGCTTCATAAATATTTATACATTTTCATTTAACTTGCAAATTGCTGCGAGAACTCTCAGGAGTGAAAACATCATTAGTGGATTGTGTGACTTTAGGCAATCCTCTCATCGTCCGTGTGAATGATATTCATCCTTTCCAACCTTTTCAGGAGGAAGATCGAATTATATATGAATTTGTCAAAAGCTGCGGCTCACCTACAGTCTTGTGAGGACAAAAAGCTGTTCGGGAAGTGTGTTTGAAAAAGGGTGATCGGTGCCAGCTGGGGAATTTTTCTCAAAAGCAACAAGATAATAAGATAATCACCACTAGATTCCCATCAACACCATCAAAAACATCACCATCATTTGTAGTTTCTGTTCAAATACCAATGAAAAATGAAGATAAGTCTCTAGGAATCCCGCCAATATTTTATTACTACAGGTTTTCCTGGTAAATCCATGGTTTCCTCCCTCGTGCTAAAACTATGGAGTATTTAGCAAAGTTCCAGGTTTGTGCAAAATAAAGAAATGATACCCAATTCAATGTTTAACAACCAGGCAGCCACCAGTCATTCCCAAGATAAGATAAAACATGGTCAAGCAAAATGTGCTTCTGTCTGGGAGAGCTGGTCCTTCCCATCGGCAGAGCAGCTAATGTCCAACGATCGCTAGCCCTACAGAGGGGGGGGGGGGGGATTTTTCAAACTTCTGGAAACATTTCCAGCTTTTACCACCAACCGCGTTGAGGAGCAACTGACAATGAGGCAGCTTCCAATAGTTGTGTTAAGCATGCTCTCATCTGTCAAAGCCAGACATTTGTAGCATTACGAGGACTTTGGCTGAGACATAACACCAAAAGCTCCCCTGGATGAGAGGTGACTCCAAAAATAAATAAAGCCTGAAAGAGAAGGAATTATAAACATTCCGCCATGAGGAACGAGGAAAAGCCCTCCAAACAATCTGTGGCATGTAGTATTTTCAATTCCTTCTCTGCTTGACACAAAGACGGGTGTCAAACAACTGAAGAGACGGACGGGGGGGGATGACAGAGGAATGGAAAAAAGATGAGGGAGTACTGACGTGAGACTGTCAGGGAATTTTCCATTCATGCAGGAGGGAGATATACATGCAGATATAGGAGATATACATATACATGCAGCCACACACCAACAGATCCATAGAATAAATATGATAAAGTGCTTAAAGTGTTTGGTTCCGTTCTCCAAAGCATATCCACAAACTGTGGACGTGCAGGTGCAGACTTGCTGCAGGGAAGTGCAGCAGTGCGGGAGTTACTGAGACCGGTTCGCAATCTGGGCTCCTAAAACAAACTTGAAGCACCATGGGGACAGGAGGAACAGAATGAAGTATTCCGCCAGCTGACCTCCCGGCGGCCTCTGTCCGGGGCTGACTGTTAGCGAGGGCTCCTCACACAACAATGCAGCCTTTGCCAGACTGATGCTGTCTGGCTTTTCACTGGTGAAACTAGACCTGGCTCGAATTCCCATCCTCAACAGGATGACTTTAGTAACAAACCTCTCATGGCCTCTGTTCTATTTTGAAAGATTTAAAAGAAAGATTTTCCATGTTGCTCCCTGGTCACCCACCATTCATCAATCTCAAACCTTGGTCAATAGTGAAACTGGTTAACTGGTTGGTTTTAAAGGACATTTTAAAGGACATTCATATCATTCCATTGATATTAGGGCTGCTGCAATTAGGGCAGAATTGATGAAGGCTCACCGCAGGAGGCCGACTTTGTCTCCACAAGCTTCACCCTTCGGGTCTCATTACGAATCCTGTTGTCCGTCTTGTCCACAAGATGTGCAAGGTCATCAATAATCTCTGAAACAAAGAAGTGGACAAAAGGTCAGAAATGTTCATTTATGCCCTCTTCATGCTATTTGCCATTAATAAGCCCTTCTCCATCTTTTAACTGGGTTTAAATCCTCATGCGATGCAACTATACACTCATGGCTGTGGAGGAATTCTGTGTTATGACATAAGGTCATGTATAGGCAATGCTCATTCCTGGAACATACAAAGAGGTGAGGCTCAGCGAATCTGCAAGGGCATGCAGTCGGTAGAACCGTCGGCCCTTTGCTCTATGGTTTTACCTTAAAGCTCAATCATATAGTCAACAACACAAAGACCAAGACACTAGCAAAGGAATATTAAAAAGTAACTACAGTTGACACAGGTCTGTGTATGCAGAGCGTCCCTGACGACTCTCACATCAACCACCGAAGCATCAGGGAACAATTCAGAAGGAGAAAAGCTTCCCATTCCGACAGGCAACGACGATACATAAAGGATGTTCTCTGGAGAGAAATCTCCTGATGCCTTTTTAATTCAGACCCTGCAGCGACAGCCCGAGCCACTGGATATTTTCTACTCACTGATGCTTAGAAACACCAAGGGAAAAATCAGGTGCGAGTGCACGGATGTGTCCCTTTATTTCTCATTTATAGAAGATAGCAATGCTCCGAAGTCACACACCACCTGCTGAAATGTATCTGGTAATAGAGCCTCTAACAGACAAACTCGCTTTTTAATGCAGAAGGCGACATAAATTGATAACATTTACAGATCAAACCTCATTAGCTGCCTCTACCCCAGACATCATATATGATAGTCATGTACACGAGTCATTATTTATCAAATGCGTCATCCCAGATCCGCGTCTGACTGAAACTGCTGGGAGGCTTCGACGGCGTTGTCGTAGGTGTGCGTCTGTGTGTATATTCATGTGCGGAGGAGGTTTTGCCATAAACAGTGACACCCCGGCGTGCCTCCGGGATGTGTTCGACTAACTCTGGCTGTTATTGTAGGACTCATTCCCAGAGCGGGCGCAGCAACACACAGAAAATGCTTGTTCTCTCTGACTGATTTAAATGCCATCGGACTCAGTGTGGCTAATTCTGTTGTGCTTATTCAGGAGATGATTTCTCCTGAGGATTTGGAGAAGCAGGGAAGTAAAGACAAGCTATTTCATTCAACACTTCTCAAGTACCTCTTGTAGTGCTGGGGGTCTGACCACAACTGCTAGCAATTGGCCCTGCTTTGACTGGCTATGCAGCGAGGGGATTTGTTTGCTGCCAACCAAAACACACATCCTTCGATGTAACCGGTTCACTTGGTGATCGCGCCGTCTGTAATACAACTCAAGGCAGTTCTTGTATTTAGAAACAGTTGAACGGTTTTGGGGAAAGTTTCTTTCATCCAGTGCCTTTTTTTTCTTGGCCTTTGGACTCTTATTCTAAAACAAAGTTATCCCGCGTGAGAGGAGGGATTAAGGGGAGTTTCACCCAAATCTACCTCAGCATTCTAGCATTTCAGAAATGGAGTGTGACCCCCCAACACACCATTTGAATGCCTGAATAAAGAGAACTCGATAAAGAAAAAAGAAAACACTGTTCAATTTTAGGCTATGGAAGACGAGCCAGTGCAGCATTAATCCTAAAACTGTCATTTATTCTGACATGTTAAGAGTGAGGACCCATAAACAGACTATTTTCTTTTCCTAACAATCCTCTAGTGCAGCAATAAGACTGGCATGGTATTTACTCAGACTGGGATTTACACCTCCACACTGATGATGGATCTCTAACGGCTTTTGCCACATCTGACAGAGTTGATTAATACACAACTGATGAGTGTTATACATGATTAAGAATAAAAGGTTCATGTTTGGAATACTTGCAACATGAATTCAATAAAATCCATAGTAAACAGAACATAAACCGGGAGCAGAAATGACATGACGATATAAAATTCTTTGTGGTTTTCACATTTGTGGACACAATTCCATGTTGGAAATTATGCCGACTGTGCGTCCAGGGACATTTTCACCTCCCGACCCTGCTCTGGTCACCTCGGGATCCGTTACTGCACAGGACGGACAGCCACGAAAGGGATGATCCCGCAAAGGATCCTTTAAAGAAAGCAAACAATTTATGTATGCAAGGCAAAAATGTGAGCAGGAAACACCTGTCCCTTAAGGTTGAGAGGATGCCTCTGATGCATCAGTGCTCCGGTATCAGTGATGAGCAGAGAACTGGAGTCAAAGGTCTCATTTATGGAGTCAAATCATACTGTCCTGGTCATGGAGCCAATTTTAAAAGATAGAAAGTGGAAAGGCCAGTACGGAGAAATCTGATCATTACCAGACTTTTCCACCATCCGCCTTCTTATGGCCAGGTGCCACCTAACAATGTGTCGGTGATGAGCATGAGGGTGCCAGCAGCATGAGGCGGGGACCACCCTGTCACTGGCACGGCAGCTCCAAACCAGCTGCTGCTACACTTCATCACTACCGCAACACTTCATTAGCAGGAACACCCAGGAGGGGGCGACACATTCAGACGTGAAGAGCTTCGAGGCAGAGTGGACAAGACTTGATCTACAGGGCAGGAAATCAGAAGATCCCAACGTCTTTACAGATGCTTCTGCAGTCTTTTGCGGCCTTTAATTAAGTTAATGACGCAAGAAAGAGATTTTCAATTCCATTTATTTGTATCGTGACTCAGACTTACTGAAAGAAACACAAATCCTCACTGGTACAGGTTTCCATTTCACCATTGTTCACAATACAATGAAACCAGAACATATGAAACTTCAGCCACACGCTTCAGATGTTTAAATAGCTCTCGTGCAATAGCAGCTCCACCAGCTGACGGGCCAAACAGAGGAGGTGCTGATTACTGGGGGAGAAAAAGGAACCACCAGAGAGGAATTAAACAAATTAACAAACCCTCTGTGAATTCCTGTGACTTCATCTTTATGCACCCTAAACTTGGATCGTTCCACCTCCATATTCCAGGGAAGAAAAAGCATCTTTTCCGTTAGGAAGCTTAAACGCTCTCCCCCGCGGCCCTAATCGGTGCACCATCACTGTCTCTACTGCCCACTGGTGGTTTGACAAGTCAGCAGAAGCAGATGGCGCTTGATCTTTTCTTGTTACATTTTCAGGTAAAAGCTTGAAATTCTGTTTTTGGAAAGCTTGGCTGTAGCTTCATAAGCTGCTGAAATCTATTCCATAAAACAAAAGAAGCCAGCAAACATTATTATGTCTACATAACTGGGGGGGTGGGGGGGTGGGAGGGTGTCTTAAGTGTGTTCCAAAACTGGAGGTGATTACTGAGGCCGGAGCGAAACAGATGAGAATGATTAGATAACACATCAAAAGCCTCCTTTAAGGGCTTGTGTTTGTTCAAACAGCACCAACCTGTGCAATAAAGCCAAAACAGACTTTACACAATCTACAGTAAGTGCCAAGTGGCCAATAAAAGGCCCCTCATTTCATTTTGAAATTGTTTTTCATCTTTGTTATATCTCCAGTCACCACATCTCACTGAATCTTTTACTCAGATGTTCATATTTTAACTAGATTTGACCGCACCGATTGAGTGCACCGCTCTGCGTCATGTGTGTGTGTGCGTGTGTGTGTGTGTGTGTGGTCGACACTGACGTCTATCTTCACCTGAATCTCTGCCCGACCACTGAGCTTCTCCCGCTGATATAAATGCGGCGTGTGTGCCAGTCACAACCTGACGACATGTGCTGGACATGTGGTGCCGACTTTTAGTGCTCTCACACTTACGCTCTCAAACATAAGCGCACACACTTGCATACACAAACACACACTCACAGCACAGGCCGCTGAAGAGCAGATGTATATACAGTGGTATGAGAAAGTTTGGGCACCCCCTCTGAGGTTGTGTAATAATGGACTCTGACTTCACACAAAATGATCTTGGTGGCATGTCCTTCATTTGCCCATAAGAGCCAAGTGTTAGCTTGATTTCCAAACACAGATTTTAAGTATTCATAGCATGCAATTGTATGAAATTGAATCAAATGTAAAAAATAGGCTGTGCAAAAATGTGGGCACCCTTGTCATGTTGTTGCTTTGATGGCCTGTAACTAATCATCACAAGATAACTGGACACACAAAGTTGGTTTGGTGAGCTCGTTAAGCCTTGAACTTAATTGACAGGTGCATAAAATAATGACAAAAGGTATTTAAGGTGGCCAAATGCCAGTTCTCATTCTGTTTGAGGCTCCTCTGAAGAGCTGCAACATGGAAGCCTCAAAACAACTTTCTGATGACCTCAAAACCAAGATTATCCAGCATTATGGTTTAGGCGGAGGTTACGAAAAGCTGTCCAAAAGAGTTCAGCAGAATGGATAAAAACAACCCACAGACCACCTCCAAAGACTTACAAGGATATCTTGCTGTGCATCGGTCAACGACACAGCACAATTTGCACAAGGAAAGGCTGTACGAGAGAGTGATGGGGAAGAAGCCTTTTCTTCACAGGTAGGCTTCAGAGGTATGCGAAAGAACATTTGGACAAGCCAATATCATTTTAGAATAAGATACTGTGGACCGATGCAACAAAAATTGAATTGTTTGGTCACAACAAGAGGCAAAAGAACACAGAATCCGAAGAAAAACACCTGCTTCCCACAGTAAGATTTGGTGGAGGTTCCGTCATTCTGTGGGGCTGAGTGGCCAGTGCTGGTACTGGGAATCTTGTTAAAACTGACATTGATTCCACTCAGTATCAGCAGATTCTTGAGAATAATGTTCAAGAGTCCGTCACAAAGTTGAAGTTGCGCCGGGGACGGGTGTTTCAACAAGAGAATGACCCCAAACATTGCTCAAAATCTACCGGAGCATTCATGCAGAGGAACAAGAGCAGTGTTTTGGAATGGCCATCCCAGTCCCCAGATTTGAATATCACCGAGAATCTGTGGGATGACTTGAAGCAGGCTGTCCATGCTCGGAATCCTTCAAACATCACTGAACTGCAGAGGTTTTGCCAGGTGCAATGGGCCAAAATACCATCATGCAGGATCCAGACACTCATACAGGCTGTTATTTTTGTAAAAGGAGGCTCTATTAAACACTAATATGATTTTTCTATTAAGGTGCCCAAATTTATGCACAGGCCTTTTTCTGTTTTGTGGCATATTGCACATTATCTGTGAACCCAATAAACCTCATTTCACTGCTGAAATATGATTGTGTTCATCAATTATTTGATATATCAAAATTAAGTTGTGAATTAAAACACCCAATGATTGGTGAAGAAAAATAATGCCAATTGTCAAGGGTGCCCAAACCTTCTCATACCACTGTATGTGCACTTGCAGAGACACATAAACACCTTAAAATGCCCAACAGATGAAGGTGCACCCTCTCCCCTCCGCTTAAATGGGAACCACATGCTGGTTTTGGGTTGAGGAAAGTAAGTCCTTCCACTCATTATGTGGGATGACCCACGCTTCCCCGAGGTGGTGGAGAATGTGGGGCTGCGCTTTGCTCATCTGCCCTTTAATGTGGCCGCAAAACCAGAGCGGTTAGCAGCTAAATAAACAGTGAAGAAGATTTGTTCCCACTGTCACGTTTTGCTAGCTGTAGGAACCTGCCAGGCCAAGTCTGGGTCCATCTAAAGGTACAATTATAGGGAAGGGAATCGCTGGAATCGCTGAAATTGCTGAGGTTTCCAACCACCAGAGCATACCGCGCAACTAATGTGTCTCTCCCGGATCATCTTCTCCCAAGAGGTCTCCAGAGAGCAGCTCGTCAACGTCAGCCCGCCGTTAATTTGTCTACATTACACACAATTAAGACAAAAAGACCACTCAAAACAAGAGAACATGCCAGAACCTAATAAGACCGAGCAGTATGTTTTTAAAACGATACATGTTGAATGAGCGGATTCACAACAGTTATGCTGGATTTTCACATATTAACGAATAGTGTGTGAGATGATGGCTGCTGCTGAAGGTTCCGCTATCATGGATGACATCACGAGTTTGAGAAGTCACGCCAGCCTGCCGTCTCTTCTGAGTTTTGTCTTTTATGGGAGAGCGCAGATCTGGTTGTGAGAAAGCCTGGGCATGCCAGCATGACGTCCACGAGTGACGTGGAGGATGGCTGGAGACAGGACCACCTCGCCCAGTCTCTGTACAGTCCCGGGGGTGGACATCTGGATGTTATCCATGTCTACAGATGAGCTGAGAAGTGACCTCGCCCCATGCTCTGCATGTACGAGGCGTCCACTTCCCGTCTGCGTTACAGAAAGTTTGCAAAAGAAAGCAGAAGTGGAACTAGACAATTCCAATAACTGATGATATGGAAGCCCTTTACAAGCTTTTAAATTACAGGTGGAGTTTGGAATCTCTTCCAAGACACTGTTGAAGAGTTGCAAAGCTTCTATAAGTGACATAATGGCTTGGATGAAAGGAGCGGCACCCCATGCGTGGCACTTTGGGGTCAGGTCTGCGCAGCAGAGGTGCAGATTCAGCATTTTTAAGCAAGTAAATGACTTTCCCCCCGACATGAAAGCAACCAAATGGCGATCTCAAATGAATAACCACAACAAATAAGGAGCACTACAAAGAAACCAGCGCCACCGTTCATTTGATTAACGGGAGTGGTATTTCAGTTGGTGGCTTTGTAATGTGTGGGGTCTTCATACCTACAACTGTCACCAGCACACATTTGTTCCAGATGGATTCTTTTAGTCATGAGTCATGAGCTGGCTACAAAAAGCAGAAAATACCTAGAAGGAAATTCATTATTAGAACAGAGTGATGTTTCTAACCATGCAGTTAGAGTCATTAATAAATGTCCATTCATTATATCAGTCACTCCACCTTGTCCACCTAAACCTGAACATATTCTACAAAGAGTGAAATTACAGTTGTGTTTTAAAGGAGCATATAAAATACCACCAATGTATACATTTGACTAAGCAAGGGTGTTAAAATGGCTACAGTTGTCATGTTAATCATTTAAAAATGTAATCTGTGTAGAAGCCAGAACATTCTTCCAACAAAGGTTTCTACTCTACTCTTGTTTCCAGATGATATATCTGAATAATTGCAACTTTAAGGCTGGTAAACAGTGAAACAGTCAGTACGCATCAGCCCTCAAAGGTGTCATTTCATACGCTGCCCTCCATTGTTTATTGTTCTGAGTCAAACCACAGTCATCCAATCTGGAAGTCTTAGAAAATCACGAGGCTCGTTGGGAGTTTGACATTCCACCGATGACAGCATTCCTTTGAACATCACATCACCGCTCTTTGGATTTCCATCCCATCTGGAAAACACGACTCCCAACGACCAGCCTGGTTTTCAAACGGAGCAAATCAAACTAACACTGAATGAACGGGCCGGCCCGGCCCCGACGGCTCTTTGCCGAGTGTCATCATTAGTTTATTTACCCGCTGAACAGCTTGTAACGAAGCATGTGGGAGAACGTGTTACTGCTGTGCGCTCTGCTCGGGCTACACTTCTGCAGCTGTTCAGAGCCCCGCACCTCCGCTTATGCACAATCAAATCAGCGACCTAACCTTCGAAATATTTCCAATTTCCTGTTGCTGTCGACAAGTCAATCAAGAACAAAACCCTGAAGATGTCAGCATGACAGAATGTACCACAAAAAAAAAAAAAAATCCTAAAAAATGCAAACAAATTTGACTTTTTAACAAACAAACCCATCTTCCTTATATAAATTATATCCAATTTTTAAACATTGTCAAAGAGAAGTGAGTGAGGAGAGCATCTACATTCAGTGTGAGGTTCAAGTAAAGAAGCACAAAGCTAATCAAGCCTTATCTGCCTGTCTGTTGACACACAGGTTTGCCCATCCCGATCCTGTCTTGGATCACTAGCAGACTGAGCGAGGGCTTTGAGTTCGTCTCTAAACCTCTGAAAAGGGTCGTCTTCCCGGATGACCTTAGCCGGATTTGTTTCCCCCAAAAGGAAGTGAGTGCAACCTCCACTGCACTTGGGTCATGAGCTAGACTTGAGCAGGCAATCTGCAAAAAGCTTAATCTATTTATAGGAAAACAAAGCCACAGTACAATGATCAGGGGGAACAGGAACCCTGCAAGACAGAGAGACGGTCGGATCAACCAGGAGCTTTACCATCAACCCGCATTAAGACCGAAATCCAGACCCCCGTCCATCCAAACATCTGCTTAATTTACTCTGCTTGGAATCACATGATGAGTTTGGAAGCTCGTGTCCAAAGTTTCTGTTGTGTCAGTAAATGTAAATGGAAGCAGATCCTGCGTAGAGGAGACACAAGCAAACCCAGACAGGTTGCTTGTTGTTCTGCTCGGTCGCATATCTTGTGTTTATTACTCTGCACGTTTTCGCCCAGCTGGAGAGAAAGGCTTTGTTTGCGCAGGGTTTTCTAAATGTGCACATCATGATTCTGGTTCAGGGTCAGTTTTGGTTGTATGCCTTAACCGTGGAACTTAAAGACTACTTGGAAAGACTCCTCAGGTAGGGTTGAACTACTAGGGCAGGGTTAAACACCAATGAAGAAGAACAGGCCCTTTTTCCTGTACGGAAGAGTCACATTCCAGGTCTGCACAATCACACGTTTGGAGCGTTCTGGTACACTTTGGATGTTTACATATTCCAAGTCGTACTTTTAAAGTGCAAATAAATGAGACGCAAGTATGTGTTTTTGACACCAACCACATGTTTTGAGGTCCCTTTAGGTCATTTGAAATACTTTTGAACGACTCCTGATGACATATAGACAAAGCCTAAAACATCACATCGTGCAGCATAATTCAGAACAAGATGATTTAGAGGAGAAAAGAGTGCAGAAGGGATTGAGATGACAGATGGAGGGGCAGAAGAGGGTCAAACAGATATGCACAGAGTCCCGTCGGCCCGGTGAATCATTGTGTGGTGTCAGTAGTCAGCCTCAAGAACCAAAACCTCAGCCATAAATAGTTCAGACTGATCCAGTAGAACCAGAGAAAAGCTCCAACTAGGAGAAGGTCAGGGGACCAGATGCACCGCAGGAACCATCAGTCTATTTTCTAATAAATAACAGAGTACATCAAATGAAGTAATATTGTATCATCAGAACATAGAACCAATCTGCTTTGTGGTTCTTTTCCAGGGCAGTTCTCCCAACGACACAGTCGATGTCAAATCATGGAAACAATGACAGCAAGCATGAGGAACAACTAAAACTGTTGGCTAAGACAAGAACCAAACATTAAACCAAAGCACACAATAGTTTAAAATGTTAGGTAAAAAAAAAGGTGCAAGAACACAATCAAATAAGAATAAATGTCCATAGCTCCAGAGAATACATTCAGCTTTAACGAGCACCCTCGTTATTTCAACTCAAAAATGATGTCACACGATGGTCACAAGGCCGCTGCGATGACGACAGGATATTCTATTTCCCCCTCCATAAATATTTTGTATTCATAGTTGATTATATTTTGCTGATTTGCATTTTTAGATAAAACTCACCGTTTTGTTCATCCAGCTCATTTCCAATATCCTGACCCATTGTCTTCTGTCGGCTAATGACAGCTGCCAGTGCATCCAAGCCTGCATCCTGGGCTTCAGACGGGAGGAAAGGAGACAGAGAGACGGCAGAAGATCGCAAATGTGAATAATTACATTCATCATGAGGTAGGATCAGTCACTGATGAAAGCAGGGAAACAGGGAACGTGCTTTAATGTCATTTTTGAGGGTGGAGTAGACAAAATAACAAAGCCCAATTGTCCTAGAGTTTTGAAACAACTTTAAAATGTAGAGAACTGTTGAGGTAATGAAAGAGCTAGGTGGACTAATATATGGGGGAGACCTTGTTCAGTCACCAATAACGGCGCTCTGGAAAAATGACAGCTCTTGTAGGTTTAGCGGAGAGTCAGCTGCACTATTTCAGGAACCTGGAACAATTTTTACCTTCAATAATTCTTTGTTGCTGTTCTTTGATGTCACCAAAGGTCAGGCCTTTGGTCTCCTCCGTTTCGTTGACGAGCCAGGGGTTGGCTGCAACACCCCGACTAGCTCCCGCCCCCTCGGCGATGAGTGCCGACCTGCGAATCACCATCAAATCAACAAGTTGCTGTTAATTAGTCCTTTTTGCAATCAATATTTCAGTGATAGGCAGAATTGTTCTGTGAAAGGTTTGTTACTGCCGAATCAAACCGGCAATGATACCAATATTGCAGCTGAATGAGGGCCTGAAATCTTCCATCAGTGCCCCCTTTCGGGGTGCACACTGGAACAACAGCTGCATCAAAACACATCTGCATCAAACATGTTTCATTTTACTTCCTCTCCTCTGAACCTTGTTCAACAACAAAAAGCTCCGAAAAGCATTTATTTATTCAATTTGTCTTTTAAGTGTTTGATGACTGAAGAAATCCAGGTTAGCTTGTGCCGTCTTTAAACAGAACACGTTAATCTATCGCAGACCTGCGGACGGCCGGGGAGCATTTGGTGCGCTATGCTCAAAGATGCTGGGTGGTTTATAAGCCATTCTTCTGATAATAGCTTAAAGCTGTTGAACTGCAAACATGTAGCTTCATCAGTACCTAAGAACATGGGAACACACGCTAAATAGACAGCGGGGGGGGGGTTTGAGGGTTTCTGAATCAACAGCAGAGCCGATACCTGTCCATTCAAACCGATGTGTACGTGCACACCAGCCCTCCAAAAAACATATGCAAAACTTCAGCCGGATGGACAACAATGCAGAAATCAGGCATAGTGCAGCTTGTGGGACAGGAAGTCGGGTGTAAAGAGCCTCCACTTCCTCTGTGAAGTGCCCTAGGTGTGCCCACCATCCCGTTAACAATGCAGCGCACCGAAATCAGCCGGGCACAGCTGGTGCAGGTCCGAGGATTCACTGGTGCCGGCTTGAATGACTTGGACAGGACAATGACAGTCACCCGGTGCAATGAGTGAACCGAGCCCTCACATGTAGATGCGGCGCCATTATTTCGCGTGGTTTTTGAAATGGAGATGCAGGGGGATGTATTGCTTCAATCACAGATAAAAGTCACCTCTATAACCTCTATCTAAATCCTTCCCTCCAAAGTTCTCACCGAATGAAAGGTCAAAAAAGAGCAGCTTAGAGTATCCAAGCATGGCCAATCCATCCCCTCCCACATTCTGTCTTCGGACCACACAGTGGGAACGGTCCTACCCTCAAACCTAAATCACCTACCACATATCACTATAAAACTTAGGTCTACCTTAGCAAACAAAAACCCACAAGATCACGAGTACAGTTCACTAAGCTAAGTTATTAACCAGAGTCTTTTAAGACTTTTTAACACTGCCTCTTATGTAATTGGGTGTGTGGTCTGTAAAAAGATAAAAGGCTGTGCAAAGCACCGCTAAGTAGCTCAACTCCAAAACAAAAGTATAGGAGAAAGGTATTGTTATATAAAATCACAAAAAAGACCAGATGATAAAGTCTGGGTCAAAATAACTGTCCTCATTAAAAGCATCTACAACACACTCAATGTGGATTCTATCTTCTTCTTTTTGAAAAAGGAAAGAACGGCGGCAGCGAGCACGATGACACCATTTCCTCATTCAGTTCAAACAAATATCACCTGGGTCAGAGTAGGTTTACACATCACACAAACTAATGAGCATCTGCAAAGGTTTTCAGGTCTGTCACACTGACATCAGCCAGATAGAGGATGAAAACTGTGACACCCATCCCTTTTGACAAGCTGCTCAACTACAGCTCAGTGGACGATGACTGGAAAACCATTTCATTTCATACTTTTTCATATTACACACACATATTTGAATTTGTGTGTGCGTGTATTCCAGGAAGTGCCAATTGTGGGAGACTTCCTACAAGCAAACAGACAGGTCAAGCAACGACTTTACCAGGAAAGAAGAAAACTAAACCTATAACCTATCTGGTCAGGGATGCAGGAAGGATAATGTGGTTCTATTATTCTTAATTAGGTGATGTCTAACAGCAACGAAGCAGAAATTGGTGCTCGGTGAACTGATAGAGTGAATTCACGATTCACTCACTGATTAAAAACACATTATCCTTGACTGAAACTATTAAAAGCATTGTTCAAACACGATAAAGCTGCAAGGTCATAGCGACTCAAAGTAGTGTGACATGTGTAAATAGTTATTTTTCCGACCTGCCAGTCATAATAAATGAAATAATTTAACAAACCTGGTCGGATCAGACTCGGTGACGTCTCCCTTGAAAGAAGCATTAAGGTGCCTCTCTCTGGTCACCAGGTCATCGATGAGGCTCTGCCATCTATCAGCTTCCGCCTGCATTCTGAAGAAGCCATGTTAAGATCATGACAGCGATCATGTAGACATGTTATGCAGAACAAGAGGGTGCCCTCTTTTGGCAAAAAAGCGAAACAGCAGTCGCTACAGCTCAAGTGCCATGTGGATTTCATGAAATTGAACAACTGGAAGGAGAGAAAAAGGATACATGCGCCGTGATGAGGATGCTCGCAGCAATCCATCTTTAAGCTGGCCAATATTCTGCTTCAGCTTCTGCAGCGATGCCCTCAGTGTCATGTTGATCTGAAAACACACAGGCAACATTCTATCCACATTATAATTTGGGGACAAATGTGCCCAATAACGTAATTGGTGTGTAAATACCTTTGCAGGGTTGCCCCCAGTTCTCAGCTGCTTGTTACGTTCATGGATATTTTCTGCTATTTCCTGGGCCAAGCGACATGTGGCATCATAGTTCTGTAACCTAGAGAAGCATGAAAGGAAATGTAAATGAAAAAGGTAAATAAAATCATGAGACAGCAACAGGAATACATGATATAGGGTTCAGAAGGAGAGCAGAAAACCATGCAGTAAACGAGAGGGTCGTACGTGCATGCAGACATACTCGCTGATGCAGAATTCATAAAATAAATGCTTTATTCAAATAATAGATGGACCAGCATCCTCGGGATATGTATTGCATTGTAGTGCTGCTTTATCACATTTTGTTTTGCCGGAATTATTCGCAGTTTTAAGTTTTCAGATCCGGCGTCACAAAATGAGCAAGCGCCTTCAATCAATCATGTGACTTGCGATGATGCTAACATATTTCTATAAAAACCACAATATATTCGCGGATTCCCTTGACGGTATGCCCTGCAACGTTCCAAATCACACAGCGAGGTGCTTTGTGTTTGCTAATATGGTGAGCAATATGGTCCAGACAGAATATTATGTCTAAAAGTTAATATTAAGCTAGCTACCACTTTAGCTAGTGTCAAACCGTAAGACCAGCTGACTTTCCACAGTTGTTTCTCGTACCAAATAAAACACCGACGCAAATAAATTGCAGTCTTCTGTGCAGATACTCACCACAGATCCGGAGACATTTTGATATACGCTGCGGACCTATAAAGTTTAATTATTTGGAAGCCTTCAGTAGTCTTTCACATCAAATTGTGTTGTTTGGGTATGACGCCACTACGGCGGCCTGAGAGGTTGTTTTGAACAAGAGCGCGTTTTCCGGTTTGAAACGTTCAAAATGTCGAACATAAACGTCGTTTTTGTTCGACCTTTTATTTAGATGTTTTATTTTTTATTTTCTTTGGATATTCTACCATGAATGACTTTGGAGGCTTCATATTTGCAAGTGCAAATTTAGTTCAGTGTATTTGCCACACATTTTTTTGTGTGTCATCTAATTACATGAAACTGTAAGCTGATAAACCAATTAACAGCTTGCAGTTTCATGTAATTAAGTATTTCAAAAACTTGCAAAAAATGTGTGGCAAATACACTGAAATATGAATTCTATGTATGTAGACCATATTACATAAAAGAAAAAACAAACATGTTTACATGAAAAGACAAAATTTACATGACGTTAATTTACATTTTGATTTTCTGGCCCTTTTCACAATAAATATATGCTTTTCTCATTCAAATGTCCTTTTAGCACCCCAATTTAAATAACATTAAATAAAGATGCCATAATACTCTAATATTTTTTAAACCATTATCACAAACATTATCTTAATTTACCATTTCGTAATGAATATTTTTTATGAGATTTTAAAAAATATATTAGCTGACCTTGATTCTTTTGGTTCCTACTTGAGTTTGTTCCATAACAACTTTCACTGCAATAATCTGTTTAATCACTTTTTTCAGGATCTGTGTTGCTTTCAAACTGTAATCACTCTTCTTCGAACTTACTAAAAAAACTAAAAAAAAGGCATTTCAATACCATCTACTTTATAAATAATAATTTAGAAAGATCTCTATGGTTGTTGTATGATGTTGATGGTGATGTTTTATTCATTTATGACAATTATTTGTCATAAACCTTCAAAAAGTGACACAAGAGTCTTGAGTTTGTTTTTGAGTCCAATTCCACGTCAAACCCACATAGGTGTTTAGGAGTTGTAGAGAGTTCTGTTTCATAACCAAACACGAGTTGTGTTTGGATGAAAACACCTATGTGTTGTGTAGAATAATAGCTGTTTGAGGACTTCTTGGAATTGACTCATTTGGAATTTTGATTCTAGACACCCTGGAGTTTTCAAAGAAAAACTCACTTTTCGTGGCCAATATGGTCACCAGCCTCTTTCTGATGACCTTGTCAGCCATAGCGAGTGGTTTTATCGTAGCAGTGCACGGTCTCCTCGAATTTCTCAGCAAAATCAATTCATGATGTAACACAAAGTTTGAAGGGAATGGACTGTTTGAAGGACATGCAACATTTTAAAAGCGTCTTTGCTGTGTCGTGTGACGCGGAAAAGTAAAAGTCCTTGTTTATTTCTTCTTTCTGCTCAGAATGGGACACTGCTGGCTGGCTACAGTTACAATACAGGAAAATCACTGGATTCTTTCCACTTTCATCTCCTGAGCTGACCATAAACAAACAGCTGTGACTTGCCTCACGTGGACACCACCTCCGTGCTTATATAAAAGCCACCCTCACCAGGAAGCTGCTGCTTGAGGCAAATGCTGCCGCTTCTGAAGAATTCCGACACAAATTCAGATGAGATGATTCATGTTCCGAGAACACCGGAGTTCTCCAACTGTGGAACAATGAACTGCACATCGCCTGATCAAAGCATCGCTGCTATTACCGGAGGCAGGAGCAGGCAGAGGTCGCACTCTTATTATAGCCCAGAGGACTGCAAGAACTATAGCGAGCAGGTCCAAATGGTGGAAACAAGCCCCAGACCACGTTCCAGGTATGGGCACACTATCAAATCCTAGCCATTTGTGTATCTACTCTCAAGATCGCTGTCTATTTGTGGAATGGAAGCATGTATTCTAATCTGCAATGAATTACATGCTCCCCAGGTCATTTTACAGTTTTGAGGCATCAGAGTCCGATGATGGACCACACCACGAGAGGTCCAGTCTCTTACAGCATTACCAAAAGGAGAGAGAAGGGGGTGGCGGTAGTGATCCACTCACCTCCAAGAAGTCCAAGCATAAGCAGAGCAAACACTCATCACGGGAACTCAGTGGTAAAAACTTTATTGGGATATTTGTTTAAATGTGGCATTTCCTTGGAAATATATATTGATTTAGGAAATAAACCCGTACATGTTGTCAGGGAGTAAAGGCAGTCTCAAGACAGTGGCCATGATCACCATCTTGGAGTCAGACAGTTGGGAAATTAACTCCAGCTCCGGGATGAAGTACGGACAGTTTGTGGACTGGGAGAAAATTGACCCTGAAGCGGCGGCCAGATACGAGCAGATCCTGCAGAGGGGTCATCAGCAGCTGAAGACCATGGGCAGAGAAGGATTCTGGGCCATGCCTCACACGCTGAGAGCCAAAGCGTATTATCACATCATCCACGGCATCAATTCCAGGTTAAGACAGTTGTGTGTATTAAATTTCCTCATTTTATGTCTGAGTCGTGACTGACTGGAATGTGGCTTGACGGCACAGTTGCTCCGGGCCTGTGGCTCCAGACAGGGATGTCTACTACGAGCTGGCTAAAAAGCTCTTTGGTGAACAGAAAATTAGCACGCATCCAGTTCCAGAGTACATGAAGGTTGGAGAAATACCCAGGTACCGTATGTACAAAATGTATCCTCTACAAAAAAAAGAACCTTTATCTGTGGATTAGTGATAATCAAATATTTATGACATTTGTCCTGTCCAGATATTGTCTCAACAAAGCAGGACTGAACTCTGTAAAAAAGCTCCTTCTTTGCCTGGGGAAATATTTCCCCAACATGAACTTCTGCCCCATCGTGCCTGCACTGGTCTCTCTCCTCCTCCACTTCAGCGAGGATGAAGCGGAGTGTTTCCACAGCGTGTCCCGACTGATCTGCTTCAACGACCCCAACAAGCGCTACATTGACCAGACCTTCCTCACCTACCGCGCCTCCTGCATGACATTCGGAGACCTCGCCAACAGGTGCTGCAGGGGCATCCGCAAACTGATCGCCAGCTCGCACCAGAACCTCTTTGAGTTTTACTCGGACTGGATCACGTGGATATTTGCTGACCTTCCGTTCACGTATGCCATCCGAGTGCTGGATGTCTACCTACTAGAGGGCTACAAGGTCCTTTACAGGTTTGTTGCAGCTGCAATGTCACACACAAACCCCTTTTGTGACCCCCCTCTTATGACGCCCTTACTTGTCTGTAGGGTGGCGCTTGTTTTGCTCGGCCTCTACAAAGTGTCCGTGTCATCCCGGGTGGCAGATGTGGAGGACTTCAGGACAGATATGAAGAAGTTTGTGGCCAATATCGCTCGCCACTGCACAGTTGAGAAGCTTCTGGAGGAGGCTTTCATGATCCCTATGGCCACACGGAGGGAGCTCAACCTCTTGTTCAATGCCAATAAGGATTCCCTCACGCAAAAAGGCATCAGCATACACCAGCAAAGGTGGGATTTTACAAAAAAAGAAAAAAAAACGGCTGAGGATGCATGTTCCAGAAAATTGTCATTGTACATTATAGCCTGGATAAGATGTGAAAAACAGAAAAACAGCCTGACCATGTTTCTATATTTATTTAGGCAATCGGTTGAGATGGTGGATTTTAGCAACCTTGTCTCCAGTGTTGTGACAAAGACTGGGATGAGAGTGGTCTGGGCCTGGATACCGGAACGCTTTGCACTTTTCAGTCCCATTAGGCTGTTTAACACAGAGGAACACGGAAGGAGTCTCTATTCGTACGTAACCTTCCTCGACTCCTTCTTAATAGCTTTGGGAAAGTGTCTGCTGGTCTGACAGTGAAACTACTGTCACTGCCTGGGCATCAATGATAGAAACCTTTCTTTCTCTTTATCTTTAAATCGTTTTGCAAATGAGATCAGGCCACAACATGCTGATTACTGCTAAGCATAATCTCCCCATCTACTTGTGCAACAGAACACTGAGTGTTTTTACTGTCAACAGGTTTGTTTTGACTGTTTACCTGCTGGTTTGGTCACTCCAAATAGCATTCAATGGAAAAACGTCTTTGCTAAATGTTTATTGTCCAAAACAGGCAAAATGTTACTGTTTATTAGTTGTGTGTAGGAGCTTGGATAAACGATCACCCTTTTCCACCTACAGGTTGTATTCATGCGTGGAGGGACATGAGCCAGTAGTCTTGATCATCAAAACTTTGGATGAAGAGGTGACGATCACACATTTACAGTTATTACTTTATATATTTTAAGATCATGGAGAGAGATCAAAATATTTCCTTTTCTCAGGTGTTCGGTGCCTTCCTGTCAACAGACGTTTCAGAGAGGAGAAGGAATGATGCTGAAGAACTCAGATATTTTGGAACAGGAGAATGTTTTGTGTTTACGGTGAGGCACATATTTACGTATAACTATTTAGGGTTTATAGATAATGCATCAAGTTATTCTTCCTGCGAAAAAAGTAAAGTCTATTGGGAATTCATCAGAAGACATTTGCTTCCTCCCGTAGCTTCGTCCCGGTATGGAACGATACCAGCAGCCCATGGTCAACATCATGACCAGACAATCTTCCCCTCAGAAAGTCCAAGCTAGCAGCAGTAGCCTCACCAATTTATCAAACAATGGCATCCAAGCCACTTCTCCCACAGCTGCCGCAACGCTAACCTGTCCCGCCGGAACTCGCCAAGACCCCAGCTACCTGACCATCCCCCTCACTACGCCGTCAGAGGAACATGTCTCAGAGGTAGTGCCCAAGAGACCCAAGGAACAGGAAGCGTCCATGTTCATAGCATGCAGCGACACTCGGCTCATCATCGGTAGGAAGAACAGGACGGTGCCTTTGCTGATGAGGGCAGGGGGTGGTCGATAGTGGGCTGACGTGCTGTGTCTCTCCTTTTGTTTAGGTGGCGATGGGGGCCACGCTCTTTGTCTGCACCAAGATCTCAAGGGAGGATCTTCTGAGTTTTGTGAAACGTTCAAGAGTAAACCGCTCTGCAAGAGAAATTTCAGGATTCAGGCTCTGGAAGTGTGGGGCATCCAGAACTCTATTTCACTCTTTCCTGCCTTTAAATAACCCTCATGTTTGCTCAACGTGTTTTCCCGTGCCTTTACCCCCAGAAATGGCGTTTTATTTTGCATTGATGTTTATGGAAATTTCAAATACATTCATTCACATATTGTGAAGCACCTGAGTGAAATTTCACCTGAAATGTGTATATGTCAGATCTGTTTTATAGCATTGTATCACATACAGTATGTTCAACTACTGGGCTTTATAAGCTTCTAGACATTTGTATTTCAAAAACTTAAAAGCTGTTAAAATGTCTACTTACGTAATATTGTATCTCAAAATGACAGGTGAAAACAAAATGAATTTAAATGAAAAGAGCAACAACTTGTTTCCTGTTGATCGATTTGATTAAATAATGATTAAATAAATGACCTCATGATCTCAGTTTTCTGACAAATATAACAAAGAAAACAGTGGAATTGTATTTATAGTGCAGTATATTTACTTTCAGCAGACCAGACTGAATATCATCAACACGCCACACACATACGGTTGGGAGTTATACCTAAAAGTGTCAATTTTTCACCTCGAAATAAATCAGTTTACTATCAACACAAGGACCACAGAAGGTATTGTCCTATCATCTGTCTGCTCAAATGAAATTGTGAAAAAGTATGTTGTTATCACTTCAAACTCAACTTCAGCATCGGTGCGGAAAGTAAATAAAGGAATTCTGCATTGCTGCACTATTATCACACTATTTAAATGCCGTGTAATGTTGTGAATCCCATTTGTGTTGACAGTTTTCAGGCAGGGGCGTCAAACTAAAAATGTTCATTTAATGAACTCCCAATCTACACATCTGTGTTTATAGATGTGCTGCTTTTACCTTTAAAAACCCCACAATAAAACAACCAATCAAACAGCCCCTTCTTATTATTACACCATCGAGCAGCTTTTAACAGTTGGCTCTGTACATACAGGCAGAAAGAGGTGCACGGAGGGGACAGGTGACATTTTTACATGATGATAAGTACCTATATCGGTGATAATATCATAAACAGGCCTATTTTGTTGTTTCACCTTCTCCAAAAGCGTTTCGTAATTACCAGTGAAGCTCGAAGGCCACCGTAGGGAGACATGAATGACGTCATGAACAAAAACAAGAATCTCCAGCGATTAACAACAAAATCTACTGGTTTTGAACGATTAGTGCACAGGTTTGACGCCATCAAAATGCCAATGCTCCTAATTTCCAAGAGCTGAATTGGGAAAAACATGAAATCAACTTTTTATGCGTGTGTTTGGCGTCGTTATGCTTAAGACATCTGGTTAGCTAGTTAGCTGACAGCAGTGATATGAGGGGAGATAGTTCCATTAAATAACTCGTTGGGTGTTCTTTTCAATCTCCTACTGTTAAAATACTCAAAAAAAACTAGTTGTCTTTATGAACGGAAACAACAAGTGGGTGTTAAGTTGTAGTTATTTTTTGTCATAGAGAGGCCAATGTAGCACTTCTTTTCATACAACACGGAATTATTTTTGTGCAACACGGGATCATGGCGGACCTGGACAACCTCCTCGCAACTTTTCAGACGCAGCTTTCAGACGTGATGGAGACGGTTGTAAAGACGGCCATGTTTGAGGTCACCAGGTTGGTAGAAGATAGTTTCCTTCCCGAGATGAAGCGCAGGACGCTGGAGGTGGAGACCCTGAAGATTCAACTGCAGTGGGCCGAGAGGAAGAGTGACCGGGAGGAGACACATGAGATGTCTGGTGAGAGCACAGGAACAAGCCCTGGAGGTGAGCAGGAGGGTAAGGAAAAAGCTTAGTCCCACACTCGAGACACGACACTTACATGGCATTTTCAGGTGTTTTGCATGAACGCGGCGTGAAAGAGGAGGGCAGCTCTCCGGGACTGTGGACAGAGAGCCAGGAGTGTGACTTCCAGGGAACCTCACGATCAGCAGACCAGCCCACGGGATCCAACAGCTCCAGACCCCAGGTGAGCTCCTCAAGGTGGATTTGTCCTTTCCTAGATGACGCAACTCTCCGGATAACCAAACTAAATCGCTTTGTGGTTTGCAGATTGTTGAGGACGTGCTGCCACAGTTTAATGTAAAGGAAGAACGTGTGAATCCGCCATCTTGTCCCTCTGTGAAGATGGGATCATGGAGTGTTCTTGTTGATGGTGAGTCTGTCTGCAGTTTTCCCTGATTACTTGTATCGTTCAATGGTTCTTATGTTGCCTCTGAACACCTCGTGGAGTTGACAGTGTTTTTAGAACTTTATGTATGTATTTAAAGCCATTTATTCAGGAAAATCTTCTCTCATCACTCCCTCCACCATGTTTGACACATAACAAAGTTTTATAGCGGCTTTTATTTTTAACCAACCGATTACAAAGCCAGTTTTTGGTGCTTTAAATTCTATGATTCTTAAATGATGACCACCTTGTCGACTTCCTGTTTTAAAGCCTTTGCGTCGACGCTAACCGTTTAAATGTGTCGTTCTGCAGGAGAAGCTGGAGCTGAAGCGCAAAATGCCACAGAGATGATTGAGGAGGAATCAAAATGCGCTGAAGAAAAGCAGGAAGACTCGGTGCAGACCACCTCCTTCCTTCCGATCGTAAAGAAGGTGAAAGACTCGGCGGCCGTTGTGGACTCTGGCTGGGTCGGCCTAACTACCACAGCGGCAGAACTGCTTCAGAATCAAGGACTTGTTGCAGAAAAGGAGTGCGATCCCGGCAAAAGTAGAGCTCCTGCTCAGCAACCAGAACATGAGATGAATACCTCTGCTCGAGCAGACGTTCCTGCTGTGGATGTCCAAGGCGGAGATGAAATTGTGACCCCCCCAAGGCTGCAGAATCCTGACTTTTTGGGTGAGACTATAAAGCAGGAGGTGATGGTCGACGGCGGCAGAAGCGCGGAAGGTCAGCCCAAGACAAAGAGGATAAAAACGGCGCCTTTCTCGGCCAAACAGCACAGCGCGAGGTCAGAAGCCCACAAGCAGGAGGTTATGAAGCTGCAGCCCAAAGTGGGCGCCAGTGTCAGAATGCAGGCGGCGCTGCACCACCTCCATCGGCCTCTGAAGCGACCCTCACACCTCCTGTCCGGCAGCTCCACCTCTGCTCTGTCTGCGGATCCCTCTGACTCCGTGGCCTCGCTCCTCCCTATCAGGACTCCTGCCATGTCAAAAGGTCACTCGTCTCCACTCTTAACTCCGCGAGGGCACCTCCACGACAAGGTGGCGCATCTCCGGACCGGCACGTCGTGGCTCAGCATCAAAACCCAGCTCCACGCTGCCAACCCGCCGCCCCATTCAGACTCTAACTTCCACACGGGGCCACGGCGCCTCTTGCGCTGCGGCGAGTGTGGCAAGTGTTTCCCCCACCCCAGCACCCTGAAGGCTCACCTGCAGACTCACACGGGCGAGCGGCCTTTCTGCTGCTCCCTCTGTGGACGTACCTTCACCAAACTGAGCAACCTGAAGGCCCACAGGCGGGTCCACACCGGAGAGAGGCCCTACTGCTGCTTGTCTTGTGGCAAATGCTTCACTCAGAAGTGTAACCTGAAACGCCACCAGAGGATTCATCTGGATATTTGACGGCGGACAGCCAGCGGAGCGAGCGCGGGATGCTAACGACTCTCAGCGCGCCACCCACATCATTAGCATGCTAATGATCCAAAGGGCTATATCTTCAAACTCTGGCTCCCGCCATTTCAGGAGTGAAGAAGCCTTTTGGAGAACCAAGTCCAGTTGCTCACCGAGATCAAGCTTTGGGTGTCAGAGAAATTCTTTTTGTAAGCTGTTATCTGTATTTGTTGTGTGTCAAGAATGTCTTTAACTGATTGTCTGAGTTCTTCAGTAGTTTCCAAAAAGGTTTTCAAGGTGGTGTCGCGTCAGTCTCAGAAAGGAAGAGGTTTCACAGTTGATCTGTTGCACTCAGTATTTATTTTTTAACCTAACATAACAGAGATCTTTGCGAGTAACCATAGTGACTCATGGGTTTTTACAATTTTTACAGCTTTATGTTATGTAAATTCATAACAACATTGCGTCATAGATGTATGTAAATGACTTTTATGGATTAAAAAAAGGAGTGTTTGCAAACACAAGTAACCGTGTTTTCAATGAAGGCTAAACCCGGGGAGACGAGTCACAGAAACAATCTTCATATTTCATTTAAAAGACATCAAAAGAGTTTAGATTGTACAAATCGGGCCCTACCTCGTCGTCTATAAATGTTCATCTATCTTGAATTAAATCCAAAACTGATTTTTTTTTGAAAAACTGATTGGGTAAGAAGACCGATTTCATCCACTTGACCAATTAACAATAGTTCCGATGTCGTCTGTAATATCGGATGTCACTGTAATACTCAAGTGAACCAGGTGGTGTCGCCCTTGCCCCAATGTTTAAATCTCGGGGTGATTATTTGAGTTTTTTGTTTCTTTAACGGAGATCAGAAGAACATTCTTGATTAGATTCATTCCATTAGAGACAAAGTCTCTGTAGATAAAGTTTTGACTCAACATTTTGTGTGTGTGTGTGTTGTGAATCCCATTCAGGGTTTCGTTTGATGTGCTGTATCTGCAGTTGGAACAGCTCTGCGCAGGTGGTACCCACCGATAAAATTTTAATCTTATTTTTAAGGTGAAGTCAAAGCTTGCACAGAGGCCAAGGTCCACAGGTGTGTGTGTAAGAGAAAGAGAGAGCGAGAGGAAATTAAGTTGATGCCGCGTTTCTGGCCTGGATGGTATCTCGTCTTTTTGATGTTTGAACCGAACAAGAGGAGTTATCGACGTCAAACTACTGATCGCTGTGCAGGATGAGAATAACAGATTCTGTAGGGGTTCTGAGGCAGGGGGTTGTGAATCCACAGTTGGTTCCCAGTGTGGGGGAGCTCAACACACCTGTGATTTCAGCTAAAACATAGCTGAGAAAGGATCTCTAACCACTACTTCTTTTATTTATTTATTCATTCTGACATTGTATTACACCCCAATTCCATATCTCAGCACGCAGTTTTATCGGCTGAGGATTGGACCGAGGCTCATTTGCAGCATTCTCACGCCCGGTCCACAAAGGACCAGAACCCTGCGATGCCACAGAGTTCTAACCTGGATCATCCTGCGGGTCGATTCAGCACTGATGGATGAAGCCATCTTCCTGCTCCAGGTTAAGCCTAACAAAGCTCTGCTAACCAGGCGCTCACCAATGTGTATCTGAGGCCGGCTACTAGGATCCGGATCGATGTCCCGGTAGTTTTAACCACAGTAGATAGAAAAATAGAATACATGTGTTCTCCGGCCACACCCATTTGTAATATTATTTTATAGGTATCATTAACATTCATTGTTGTCGGCACTCATAAGTATGGAGATAACAAGAGTCCAACGTTCCAGTGGGCTTCACATCGTTGTCAGTGACGGTCCACGCAAACCTTCCTCATTCTGTGTGTGTGTGTGTGCGCGCGCGCGCGCGCGTGTGTGTGTGTGTGTGTGTGTATTCATGCTTCATAGAGAGGTCATTCTGGATGGTCCTTACAACTCTTAAGGGCTGTTAAGACTCAGGTTACATTGGGCATCAGCTGTGTGTGTGTGTGTGTGTATGTGTGTGTGTGTGTGTGTGTGTGTGTGTGTGTGTGCTTGCTGCCTGCCAGTCTCACAGTTTGATAGCTGTTTGTCCTTCAGGTCTGGCAGAATCCTCTGAAACCACATAACCCATCTTACTGCGTGTGTAAGTGCTCCAGCAGTGAGCGGACAAAAGGGTTAAAAAAAACACTTTTAAGAGGAAACCTTGAAACATAAAGTCCCAGTGTGCATCATTTCCCCCCAAAGATCCTTTCATCCTGCACTAGGTTCCCGAAAATATGATGGAGGTGCATTCCATTCATAAAAAATAAGTTTTACACCAAAAAAAAGAGAGAGAAAGATTATTAATGTAGAGGCTGGAACTTCACATCTGCTCCCTTTTACACACTGGATTGACTTCTTTCTCTTTTCATAAAGCATCTTATTACCTTGGAAAAATGGCATTTGCTGTCAAACGTTGCTGTTTCAAGACTCCAGCGACGATGATTCTGTTTGTTCAAAGTCTCTTTTCATGTTGGGCTTTCATCCTGTTTTCCAACCTTCCTGTTTCATCTGCACATCTCTCTCTCTCTCTCTCTCTCTCTCTCTCTCTCTCTCTCTCTGTCTATGTCTCTCTCCCCTGTTCTCACCTCTTTCACATCGACCCACCAACATTCTCTCATTACACGTGTTCACCTTCCGCCCGCGTCACTACATAAATGACACACAACATGACAAAACACGTCGAGTGTGTGTGAAGTGGCGTTGGGCTGCATCAGGGTGGTGCTGCGTGTGCGCGCACGTGTGTGTGTGTGTGGAGAGGGGGGGGTGTGTGTGCACATAAAACAAGGTGCAGGGGCCCATTCAGACACCATGAAGTGGTGAAATATGAATCAGTCTGTCACCAGAAATAAACTGATCGATGATAACTGGGCACGTTTAGCGTCGCGGAGCTCGGCCGAGGTTTCCTGAGGTGCAATATTCCAATATTCCCTCCCGTCGATCTGATAGCAGCAGGCCCGCAGCGTTAAAATATGCCGTTCTCGCATGTCACGTTCCCTTGTTCGGCTGCAGGCGCACACTCACCCCCCCCCCTCCCAAAGACTGCTGTCAGCAGCGCCATCAGGCTGCAGCTTTATTATTCCGTTTAACCGCTTTGCTCCGTCTTCCTGTCAAAAAAGTAGGAAAACGCCACTTGCGTGTCTGCATCTACATAAATGTCTTGTTTTCTTGGGCTGTTTTATTTGCTGGGCTCATTCTCTTCTCCTCGAGGTGCCTTTATTTTCAGAAAACTTTTGCGTTCTTTAATGCACAGAAGGAGCCACCAACAAGGCCACATTAAAGAACCAGCGGTACCATTTTCTCCTTCCTGGTTTCTATACACAGTGGTGGCCAAAATCATTCCGACATTTGGGATTTTTTTAAGAGGGTTCAGCTGCTTCTGATGGATTACTGACAGAAGGAAACTGCAGGAACTCTGAAAATAATCACCAGCGTTTTGGAATCGAATTGTATTTATTTTAGGGGGGTGAAAAGAAGATCTGCATCTTCAGAGCTGTCATGTGTCTCATTTCTACCTCTATAGATGCGTCTGGTCTCTATAGATGCGCAGCTCCTCTGGCTGCTGCTTGCGTTGCACCATATTCCAACATCCTGGAGGTTCAGTCAGCAGGTGAGTCCTCTCCTCTAATCCAGCATAAAATATTCACAGTGAGATCTAAAACCACCGACTGGGCCGAACAGCGGTTCATCTGGAAAAAGGTTTATTTCTAATCGGTTCGGGGTGATGCTGAATGAATTGTTATGTCCTAACAGAATGTCTCATTTTCACACAGTGACAGTGTCAGGCTGCCACGACAGTCGCTAGGGGGCAGTGTTGCTCCATTACAGAGAGGGGAGAGAGAGAGAGTGCGTGTGTACGTGCGTGTAAAACCACGTCAACATGACTTGTATGTATAAAACCACCGCTGATTTCTGCTGTTGTCACTCTTATAAATCTTTCCCCTGCTTTTCTAAACCGCACCTCCCAGCTTTCTCACACACATGCTCACATTTCTATCGTTGCGGGGACATTCGTCGACAGTATGTTAACCAGCTCAATCCCACAACCCAAACTAACCCCCTGAACACAACCCTGAACTCTGAACCCAATTAGAACCATTTCAGAGTTCAGCTCTTGTGCATTATCAAAGACTGAAACATGACCTACACTTGCTGTCAAGTTTTTTTAGTTTTCTGTTGATCACTCTATAAAGATGCTAAAATATTATAAAGTACAGTATATACAGTCAGGATGATTGAGACTACTGTGGCTCTTCTGTTCATCTTGGGTCTAACTGAAAGTTTTCTCTCTCTGCATCTCAATGTCCCTCTCTCTCCCTCACTGTCTCACTATATAGCTAACTCTTTAATTCTCTCTCACCGTGTCTCTATGTCACTCTCCCTCTCTCTCACCCACGCCACCTCTCTCTCTCTCTCTGTGAATGCCAAAAAGGACAAAATCCAAGGCTACATTCCCCCTCCCCGGCTAAGCCTGCATTTCCAATCTGGACCAACTATTGACGGTTTCTGAGCCAGCAGACAGAGGTCTGTCTCTCGAGGTACTGAGAAAGTGCGATAGAGAGAGGAAGACTGCTGCTAGAGATGGGGGAACGAGACACAGATCGGATTAGCCGAGTCACAGTTATTGCATTACCTCGCAGCTACACGCGCACACGCGGGTGTCTGTGCGCATACGCGCAAGTTTCCCCGTGCTGTGTTTAGCCAAATCCCGACAAATGCTGAGCACAAATGAAAGGGGAAAAATCAACAGGGGGACGGGAAGTGAAATGGTGGGAATATTGATTGAGCAGCAATTCTTTTAAGTGCATTCTTAAGGCTGGTTCTGGGAGCTGTGGAATTCCCGGGATGTCTTCTCCCATCCCTGTCTTTTTAGTTGCTTTGCAGCATTATATTTAATAACCCTCGAGTAAACATTCAGCTGAGTCGCTCAACAAATGATTGTAAGGAAACTTTTTAAATAATTTCCTTTCCAAATCTACCCCAGTGCTCCTCTTCCAGACCCCCAAAGTGACGTTTTCCCCCTCCGGAGAGCTGCAGTTCCACATTAGCGCCTCTTGGAGTCGCTGTGGTCACACCAACCACCATGTGTGGAAATCCGGATTAAAAACCAAAAAAAGAGGGAAAAGAAATGGCTTATTCCCCAAAATACTACATGCTTCTACGAAATGGGTCTTAACACTCTATTATAATTAAGTTTTTTGAGAGGGCTCCTTTTGTTATCAGCGTGGTCTTAGATTGCTTGGCGCTTGCAGGAAATGAGACATGTGCTCCCCAAGCAGCTACACAGGTCTCCAACCTGCTCCGCTTACAAGATGTCAGGATGTATATGCAGGCACGCCACTGTGACTTGGATTGAGGCGTGCAGCGTGGGTTCTAATCCCCAAATCTCAATTACCCCCCCCCCCCTTTTCTTTCAAGCCTTTCCTCTGTCTTTCCTCATCTGACCTCCACTGTGTCCCTCACTGCTTCAGCTTCTCGTGACCCCAAACACAATTAACAACTGTTTGCTGATGAGAACGAGTGGGGGCTCATCGCTCTTCATGTCACTGGCATTTAATTGCTCTGTGCTAATCCTAATAACGATCTAGCGCAGTTTAATTGGCCTTAACTTTTGGTTGCGGCCACTTTTTTGTTGCGTCTTTGATACGGAGTCTCCCGTTTGGCTCCAGCCCCGTTTGGCTCCAGCCCGGAATTATTGTGGGGTTGGGGTGGCAGTAGGAGATGCTGACATCCCAACTGGCAGGGAATAAAAGAATTGATGGGGGACAGATCCTCCCTCCATCATTCATCACCTGGGGGGGGGGGGGGGGGGGGGGGGTGAAAGGGTGAGCAGACACTGAGGTTGAGAGTGAAAATATAAGGGAGCGAGCAGCCACCCAACACAGTCATCAAATACCTTCCATCCATCATCTTCCTCCATCCGGTGCCTGCCACTGCTTCATCAGCATCACCATACATTATGGGTGCGCACGTGCACGTGCACGTGCACGGACAGGTTCCTGGGCTGAATGTGTGTGTGTGTTTGTGTGTTGCCGGATTAGCCTGTTTTTGTGTTGATCTGTTTTAATTTCAGCTCTATAATTCATGTTCCGTGAAGATCATTAAACATTTAACCAACTGGGTCATGCAGGTAAAATTCCCCGACCCTCCCCGAGGGTGTGTGTGTGTGTGTGTGTGTGTGTGTGTGTGTGTGTGTGTGTGTTCAAAAAAAGGCTAAAACAAACCCTGAAATCTGACTTCAGCTGTTCCGTTTGTGTGAAAAACCAAAGCAACTCCACCCAGTTCACTTCAGCTCAACATTACTCTACTATAGGATTGTCCCTGGGGTCATTACCCCCCCAGCAACCAACCATGGCAACCCCTGATTAACAGAAGGGAACCTTGAGTGGGACCAGGCTCTGTGGGATGAACTGCAGGTGTGTCTCCTTCCTGGCTAGCGAGCCACGCCCCCCCCCCCCCCCAGGTGGGGGCTGTTTAGTCATATTCTATCTAATGAGACTTCCATTTTAAAACCCCTCTGACCTAAAGGGTTCCAATCTATTATAAAACCTTTTCAAAACAATTGAGTGAGTTTGCTGGCACAAAAACAAAAAAAAAAACTTGGTGAACCGGAACTCCTGGAAGACGATCCGTGTAATCCATCAGCAGCTGATCAGTGGGTGTTGGAAATGAGCACAATAGAGCCAAATTTCACCGCTCCAACAAACAAGAATGTTGAATTCCACTTCCTCTTAAATGCAGCCGCCCCAACATCCCTCAGATTTGAAAAGGTCTGGGCAATTAATTCAAGAATGAGACACCCTAAAACAATTGTAATCTGCCCCATTTTCCCTTGGTTGGTTTGAAATAAGACCTGCAGACGCGCACCAGGAAAGACGGTCCAGCAACTCCGGTTTTTCCTTTCATTGCCGTTCCCAGAATCCAAGCAGGTCCCAGTCGCCACCAGAGTTTATTATTAGCACGTTTGAAGCTAATAACACTTTAATTCTGGTGGCCTATAACAAGATTAAGGCAGGGAATGTTGATTGGAGCTGATTTCCAGCAAACAGGTGGCAAACGGCTGCTGGAAGGGTGTTTCGTGTGCTCCAACTTCCCCGAGAAAGTTTAAAAGCGGCTCGTTTCCAAGTGCCACTCCTGTAATTATCCACATAATGTTTCAAGCAATAAACTTGTGCAAACCCGCGCTGTCTGTTTCAAAATGTAAATATTGCACATTGTTTTTCGCTTTTTACCCCGCAGCTCAGCGTCCTTGTTTCTTCTCTCCAGGTGTCTCTGGCAACATTCTGCTAATTGTGTTTTAAGAGCAGGATGTAATTGAGCAGAAACAATTATCCAGAGCTTTTAGGACTTGTTTATTATTCAGCCAAATGCCAAAACCAGTGTTTAATGCTTTTCCTCTCCACTTTAAACATGATGATGGCTACTTTGATGGTGATAAAGGATTCACATTTTTTATTTATCTACACTTTACATTCCGCTGGCTTTCACAGAGACGAAAAATAGCTGAAGCGGACAAAAGAATTGATTTTTTTCCACCCATTAATGTTCTTCTCCGGCCTTGAGTATGAATAGTTGTCGGAGAATGATTCATTTCTCTACTAGTTATAGTTAAAATAATTAAAATAGCACAATAAAATCTAAAAGCTCATGTCAAATATGCCAGTCAGAGAAAAAAACTACGAAATGACCCCTCCAACAAAGCATTTTGCCACCTGTCAGTCAGCATTAATGTGATTAAAATCTCAGTTACTCACACGCTGGTGTAACTAAAAGGGTTTAAAATCCATTCGTGGCCCAGTGATGAGCTGAAGTCGCCACATCTGGTGACAATAGCAAATCTTGGAATACAGGAGATCCTCCAGTCACAGCTGTCTGTCAAAAAATGAGCTGGCTTTGGCAAGAGAGGGAAAAAAACCCGCCTTTTCTCGCGTTTCTGAGTTGAAATAATGACGAAAACACCGAATTTAAGAGGTTCTGAGCATCTATTACACCTGCCTCCTGGGAATGACTTCTCCCGGGACAGAAAAATGTGTTTTATTGCACAGCTAGACTAAATGGAAATAAGCAGCTTGAAACTGTCGTAGTCTTTACATTTATTCAGTCTGCCGCTAATAGAGCGCTAATGGCTTCTACCTATATGCACCTTTAATGCGGGCACAGTTCAGGACCCAGGAGGCCCCCTCATGTGATAAATGGACGTGTTTGAGAGAACTTTGAGTCAAAAAGAGAACACACATTTTACTGAGTTGTGACAGGAAGTGACATTTAGGGCCACGTGTGGACTTCCTGTGTCCTCTGGCACGTAGAGGAAGTGCTTTGTCTTATAGATGACCTACAAAAGCTGCACATTTTTACCCTGTTTGCATGATTAAATGGCTCATTTAGACAATCCCACTTCATCTTTTCCAGCTGTCTTGGAATCTGAGCTGTGACTGAAAACAGTAGTTTTTGAGAAGTGCGGTGTGTTTGGGCTGGATGACCACGATGACAGCCTGACTGAAAGGGATCCATGTATCGCCAACGGCGCCTTCATCGATCATTAGGTCCTACACGTCCTCAGCTGATACGCCGGCTCCGCTCCCCCCCTCCTAAAGTCAACAAAAAAACATGACAAATTCCTCTCCCCAGTCTCCTCCGCCCTGAAAGGACAGATGAATGGTGCTCACCGTATCGACACAAACTTTTCGCCCCTCTGCCTCGTGTTTGCTAATGAGCACCGCTAGCTCTATTGACCTACTTGTGGACTTAAAGGAAATCCAATCAGGATCACCTCGAGTTGCTTTTCCCTGCTGTGGGAGATTAAAAGATTACATTCTCTGCCTATCTGTGCTCATCGTCATCATTACTCCTTCTTCCTGTGTTGTTTGCGGCATCTTCTCCCTCCCCTGGTTTCTATTGACTCCTTCTCCCCTGCATGTAAATACCTTTCCGGGCTCTTTTTACCAACTTCCCTTTGTTGTTCCCTTTCAGATGTGAGCAGAGCAGTGGACAGCAGCCTTACAGATAATTATCAGCCAGAGAAAAATGTCACCGGAGCACGAATCTGTGGCAACGGCTCGTCTGCTACGTGTTTGAACAACAATAACTCAATTTGGGGTTTTCAGAACTACTCACGAACCCTCCAAAATCCTCCCTCTTCCTGCTTTTATTCGTATACAGCTAATTCACCCACTTTCTCTCGTGCTTAGACCTCATGGAATGCAATTACAGAGGCAGAAGTCTCCCAGTCATGTCTATAACCGCCCCCCCAGCACTGTCACCTGCAGACTGAGCTCCAGGTCTGATGCTAAAATCTGAGCCCCCATTTTAAAGCAAAGCCTCCTGCTACAAGGTGACAATGCTAACCTTTGCGCCACTGCGCCCCAGGTGGTGTTGACAGGACTTTTGCAGCCTCCTCTTCGGATCCTCGATCCTCGAGGAGGAGGAGGCAGAAAGGCCTTTCCACTCAGAAGCCACCTGTGTGCAACACAAAGTCCGAGAAGGTTGTTCTTTTCAAAAGGCTCACTGGTTCAACTGTACCTCTCCGGACTTGGGAAGACGCCTTAAGCTTTTCCGAATGCTAACAGACAGTTTGCGATGCACCGTGCACATGCGCGCTAGCATTACCTCCATTATTCTAATCCCAGCTAGCACACGCACGGACCCCGTGCTCCCAGCAGGGTGCCGAGCTCCTGTTTATTTCGCCTGTTTTCTAACTATTTGCGCCGCACTGTAATAAAACACAGCGACCCGGCTCCAAAGGGGGTCGGCTGACAACAGATCAACCTTGCGAAAACACGGCGCGCCGCGGGTCGGACGCCAGATTCACATCGTACGCGCGCATCTTTGAGGCCAGTCAAGATGAAAGCACACCCACTGGTGTCCAGTTGGTCATTAAATATTTTGGCAGGTTTTTTAAAGCGGCGTCCTTGAAGTGACGTTTCCTTTCGCTGTGGGGGCACCTTTTCCCCCACTTTGGTTTAACCTTTATTTAAACACTAAGGGGTCTTTTTGTTTGGTAA